>NW_027496515.1:0-207945 GCF_021521415.1 Bidens hawaiensis
CCAGGTCTATCCCGACCATGGTATGTGTTTAGCCAAGATTACACCCACTCGACCTCCAGTCGAGTTTAGCGTTGGGTGGGGTTTGTCAAACCCAGTAGTACTACTCAACAATGACTCGCTATTATCCAATATTAAACGGTTCGATGTGAATGAAGGACTTTGGTTATTGCGTTTGCCACTTAGTCTTTACAAGTGATATATAATCTATATTAACAAAATCTTAAATGCGTTTTCGGAGTATGTTATCTCCCCCAAGTGAAAAGCGTTTGAAAACAGTTTAAAAGGGGTAAGTGAACTCACTTTTTGCGAAGTATTCCCAAAATAATTCACCAAGATGCGCGTCACAGAAAAACTCTCTCTAGCGTTCTAAAACAACAAAGAGATTTTTCTAAGTGTCGGAATATTATCGAGTCTCTAGACCCGGCACATAATACCTATGCACACAACATGTTTCGTGTTTCGTTTGTGAATCGTGTGTGACATTAACAAGTGTATTTGTGATACGTTACATGTGTGAGCAATTATTTACGTGTCATGTATTCATAATGTACATCACTAGCAATTACTCCCCGTAAGGGCAATTTGGTCAACACATAACAATTAACTAGCAATTATTCCCCACGAGGGCAATTTGGTCAAATCATGACAATCAATTAGCAATTATTCCCCGCAAGGGCATTTTGGTCAAAGAACGACAATTAATTAGCAATCACTCCCCTCAAGGGCAATTTGGTCAAAACACGATAATGAATTAGCAATCACGTTGTTTCATGCAACTTTCACAAAACTCAGCAACTAGTTTCTTAACGACAGAATTCTACTTGAAAAACTAGTCTATCCCACCGATCATAGCATCACAATTAATTTACCAAAAATCATCACAAAAGCATATATGTCCTGGGTTTCCAGAACATATTTTATTATATTTTTATTCCACATAGGTTTCTCACAATAATCAAATCATTACAGAAAACTCATAACAGTCAAATTCATGCGCAACAGAATGTTATTTGAAATTCCCGTTAAACGAAAAATCCAATATATGTAAGACCACTTGGGTTAGGTTCCTAACTCAACAAGTCAACTTTCAGAAGTGGAACCAACCCAATTGGTCTCGTAGTTCATGAGATATAACATTTACAAAACAACCTAACAGCAGGTCTAACAACTCAGCTTTGCACAACGTTTTTGTAAAATCATAAAAGTTAACTTTTACTTGTCCAAAAATTACAAGTTTGGACTTTATAGAAACTAGACTCAACATAGCACCTTGTAGTGTTAATAACCTCGACCAATTTCCACATTAAAATTTAGTTACAGTTGTTTAATCATAACTTACAATCTGTCCAGTACCAGTTTTGACCTTTAATTACATCTAAATCATTTGACTAACCAAAACACCTCCAAATTAGCGTGGTTGGACTTTCTGAAAACTAGACTCAGAGTACTACCTTGTAGACTCATAATTAGCTCAGTTTGCTTTATATTCAACAAGTTACACATCGTTCAAGTTTAACAATCACTGCTGTCAAAACTCAGCAAGCATAAACGATCATCTAACATGCATTCTATGCATATGACATAACTCCAAACATGTAAAGAACGTAATTAATCACCAAAATCAGTAATAACCCTCTAGGGTTTACAAAAAATCAATGATTCATCAATCTTTCACCATTCAAAATCACATATGACTATCAATATCAAACACTAACACATAATCAATCATCCTCTAGCCAATACCAATCATAAAACACTTAATACATGATATTCAATAATTAGGGTTTCACATTTTATACCTTAAAAATGCAGGAATAGCCAAGAGACATGTGAGAGGTGCTTAGAAACGAGTGTATGATGCTTCAATTGTGAAAACCAAGATCAAACAAGGGTGGTATGGTGGTGGTGAGGGGCTGCCGATCGCAAGGAGAGGGAGAGAGAGGCTGGCCGTCGGGTTTAGGGAGGGGGAAGAGGGAGTTAGGTTTATATTAATATTATTATTAATAATACATGATACATCTAGGTCCCTCAACATCTAAATATTACTTATCTAGCTTAAACTAACTTGTTTACATCTTGAGTTAGTGTTTTAACCAATATTATCACATAACACATAAGTCTAACACATAATTATCACATAATTATTGTTTTGACGTTTTTCGTTTATTCACCAAATTTTTGCATCAACTCGTTTGCGTTTCGGTGCAATTCCCGAAAGACTACACATGTAGTAAGTGTCAAGCGTCATTTAAACCCTAGTTTAAATGTAATGAGGTGTGCGTTACAGATTCAAAGATCTTAAGTTTGAATTGACGGAATTGAGTTAACGGAGTTAACGGAGTTAACCTGAAATTGACGATTGTCACAAAAGCATTGATAGGCACGGATGTGGCATGTCGGAAGTGTTTGTCATTTTTTCTTAAATTTTAATAGTCATGGGAAAAATACTTAATGTGCAAAATCCCGAATCTTTTGACTATTTTATAAAATGTCCTTAAAAATAAATTCGAACCCCAATCACATTTTAAATTCTACCTTTCATTTGTTTTACATTTTCAAGCCAAAACTTTGAACCCGTAACAAGTTTGACGTAAATATTTTTGCATTCTCAAAATTTTAAAAATATTCATATGACCTCCTTTTACCCTTAACAAATTTGATTCAAATATAGTTAATTTGTACAAAACGATCTATTTCCCAACTTTTAACCCGTAACAATTAAATATAAGTTCCCCAAAAAATGCGAAGCAATCCTTGATAATAAAACCCCAATAAACTAAATATGATAAAACTTTATAATATATGAAAGTGATTGGTATATACTATCCTTACAATTTAACAAATATATGTATAGTTTACTAAATCAATTGGAAAAATAAATAAATAGATTTAAATCATAAATTGATAATTTATAAATTTATATGGCAATGTACAAAAAAACCAATAGATAAATAAATGTATTTTTAAAAAATGGATCAACTTTATAATTTAATGACTAAAAAAATTACTTCGTACATTGAAAAGCATATTAGAGTTTTTTTTTTTTGTTTTTTTATTAACAATTTTCAACAATATACATATGTTAATTATAACATTTTAATTTATATTCTTTTTAATATTTAACAAACACGATTTGTTGTTGTTTTTTGGATTTCATCAATGTTGTGAAATACAATCTAACAATGTATATAACATGTAAATATTTATTTTTGTAAAAGTGTATATATAATGTAAATAGAGTTTAAAAAAAATGAATAATTCAATCATGTTATAGATATAATATAAATAGAGTATAGGTGAATAATTATTGATATATGACATATATTAGTTTTGGAGGGAAAAAAATGTGATAAATAACACAAACCGACATGTGTCTACCATTATTTTACTTTATTAGAATAGGTGGATAAAGGCTTCTCATGCATTTGACCTAAATTCACGGGTATGAGTCTCACCAAATCCATATAGCCCTTAAACGTGTTATAACATCTATCATATTAAAAATTAAACTCATCAAATGAAAATCCTATAAAATAAGGATATACTAAAAATTAATATCTTATTTAGAAAAGAAGTTATTATTTATAATTAAAAAATAATAATGTCCTTTTGAAAAACACATTCTGATTAAAGAATTTAATGGAAGTATTATTTATGAAAGCATTAATTTAATTGTCTAGTTTGAAAGAGACTATAATGCAATTTAGGAGAACAAATTCTAAAAGTATAAACAACATAATTATAACTCACAATTAATCTTAGTCATTAAAAGGCTTGATCCAAAGAACATAATTTTTTCCTATACTTTTTAAACATATATAACCTTTTAAAATAACCTCACCATATATATATATATATATAAATGATCAATAAAGAACTCCTCTTTAGAGAAAGAACTAGAGAACAAATAATGAAATATTTTTGATTTAATTAAAAAAAGATTTTTTTTTCTTTCATCCTTCTTATATGTTGTTATTCTTTACACAAAAAAATATATAAAAACAAAAATAAAAAACTCGTTGTAATGCATATATGCAACACATCGACTTTTTCTTAATGCATATGCGCACTAGTGTGTATTTTTATATGTGCAATAGTGTTAATTAACATATATGCAATTGTTTGTATTTTATATGTGCAATAGTGTTAATTAACATATATGCAATTGTTTGTATTTTATATGTGCAATAGTGTTATATTATATAAAAAAATCGATATAGTACATATGTGCATTATTGTTGTATTACATATATGCGATAGTGTGTATTGCATATAATTATTAATGTTGTATTTGCATATATTCAATAGTTTGTATTGTATAATGCAGTTGTGTTGTATTATATGCAATAAAACACTATTGTATATATGCAATAACATTAGTGCACATTTGCACTACACCGACAAGTTTTAAGTTTTTTTTATTATTATTTGTTTTAGTAACAATATCATCTTATTAGAAAGAGGAAAGAAAAAAAATCACAAAATATTTTTTTTTAAAATAGTTAAAAATATTTTTTACCAGTTCTCTAGTTATCTCTTTAAGAGGAGTTTTCTCTAGATCTCACCCCTATATATATATATATATATATATATATATATATATATATATATATATATATATATATATATATATATATATATATATAGGGGATGGATCTTGCGTGAAGTGATATTACAGCGAGAAGTGGGAGAAGTGAATGTATAACTCCATTAATCCCTAGTTTCACTCCCTTTCATATGATTTTACATATATATATGTAGGTTGGTTGTATTTATGTCTTAATTGCACATTCAAACCAACCTACAAACATATAAATGTACCGAGCCACATTCAAACCTATGTACCTACACACATACAAACATACATACGCATATACAAACATATGTACACATATACAAACATGCGTACCTACACACATACATATGCACCTACACATAAGAAATGGAGTGAAATTAGGGATTAATGGAGTTACACATTCACTTCTCGCTGTTAAAAAACTTCTGAAATGATCCAATACCTATATATATATATATATATGTATATATATATATATATGTATATATATATATATATATGTATATATATATATATATATATATATATATATATATATGGTTTGATTCCAAGCAGCAACAATGTTTTTTATTTAATCAAAAAAGGCTTTACAAGTAAGACCGGCGGTTCATCGGTTCGGTTGAACCATGAACCATTAAACCCGGCCGGGATATTAGAAAACGATTATAATAAGTGATCTGGACCGGATTTCCTAGTGGGCCCTGGTCGAACCGGTCTGATCGGCTGGTCCGATCTAGGTTTTAAAAGATATCAGTACCTTAAACATTCGAGTGACCATCTTAAACATATTTTAATGGATATGAAAATAAATTTTAATAATTTAAACTTTCATCTATTTATTGATCATAAATACAATTTAATTAGTTATAATCCTAATTTCATTTATGTTGTCAAAGGTGATTCCATTCAAATAATCATTAAAAGTTGATACTTAATTTTCACTCTAATTTTTCTCACAATACGATTACGAACGAAAGGAGGACACTAATTACAATCAAATTCTAGAAATTAACTGCAATTGTGTACATATCTATGATAATTATGGCATATGGATTGTCGCTAACAACTAAAGTTGAAGCTCTGAACATAACTCGTAAATTGTCGGTTGATAATAACTTAGATTATTAAAATCCAATTTGTTTTTTATACTAGCTTTTAATAATATAAATTGTTGTCAATTGACCGATAATGAAACATACCGGTAATTTTATAAATAACACGCCAAAATTTCATTTTTGTTCTCAATGGTAATCCTAATTATATAATCATCAAAAATTAACACTTGATTTTCATTTGATTACGCTCACAATGACAATAACAAAAGAAATGAGGAAACTTACAACCGAAATCTAGTAAAAATGAAGTGTAAATTGAGTGGTAATATATGTGTGCACATGGATATAAGAAGAGAAGATCAGCCAAACCGATACATGTTTATGAAATAGGAATGACATAGTTTAAACATTAAGCTTGGAACTTTAAAGTTATATTGTGCTTTATTGTTTTTGTTTGTGTTAATTTGTATAGATTTGATGCCAAAGAAATTCTTAGAGAGATTGAGGGGTAAAAGGGTAATTTTCGTTGGAGATTCTGTGAATAGGAACCAATGGCTATCAATGGTTTGTATGCTTCAATCTCCTATCCCCCTTGGACTAAAGAAGATGCAGAAACTTGCCAATATCTCCTTGTTCACGTTTAAGGCATTTGTGAGTCACCCATCCTTCTTTTTAAGTTAAAACTTGAAAATTAAGCTTACAAGTCAAATCTTTTCTTTTTTTTTTAGTTTTAAAAGATCAAATTTAAATAAATAAAGTAAAACAAAAAGGGCAAATTGACTAGGAGTCCATATTATAACTCGAACAACCGACCGATAGTAATTTATACGAAATGTTTGAATAATGCCAGTCCCTAACTTTGATTTACGCAGCCAGAATCACTATCAATTTAACTTAGACAACGTGTAGTCATAAAACTCCACTACCACGCATTATGCGTCACGTGGCGTCCAATCAGAGTTATGGTTTTTTACAAAAACAGACTGTAGTCATAACTCTCCACCTCCAGACATTATGCGCCACGTGACGCCCAGTCACTTTTACACTTTTTTGATTTTTTTTTAATTTTTAATAAGAATAATCAAATAACAGTAATATTTTATTAAAAAAATATTACATGAAAATAAAAAAAAACTACTCGTCGTCTTCGCCCTCTTCGTCGTCGTCGTGCTCGTCGCAGTCGTCCTCTTCGTCTTCATCGTCTTCGCCATCGTCGTCGTCATCTTCATCATCGTCTTCATTGTTGCCCTCGTTTTGATCATCGTTTTCACCAGGCAAAGGCCGATACATCCAAATATGTTGGACCAAATTCTCCTTTAGTGCGTTATGTATCTCTCTTGACCGCACAGAATCCGAGTTTTCGAGTCTTTGCTCCATACTTGCCAGAGTCCGTGGTGGATCCGGATCCGGTATGAAAGTTGGACATATTGCTCTTCCCTTGTCCTCGATGATCATGTTATGCATTATGATACACGCATATATGACACATTTCATTCTTTCTAAAGACCATAGACGACAAAGATTTTTAACAAAATGCCATCGTTGTTGAAGAACACCAAAACACCTCTCGATATCCTTTCTCGCAGACTCTTGCACTTTCTTAAAATACTGTCTTTTTTCATCCATCGGGTCTCTGAATGTTTTAACGATTATCGCATACTCTGGATATATTCCATCACCCAGATAGTACCCATGATGGTAGAAGTTATCGTTAGCCCAAAACGAAGCGACAGGAACGGTCCCATATATGTAACTCTCCATCACAGGAGACTGCTCTAAGACGGCTATGTCATTGTTGGAACCGGGAACACCAAAGAATGCCGACCAAATCCAAAGGTCGTATGAAGCAATCACTTGAAGGCTGACCGTTGGTCCCTATTGGTCACCTCGTGTGAATTGACCTCGCCATGCAGTTGGACAATTAGCCCATTCCAAATGCATGCAATCTACACCCCCTATCATGCCGGGGAAACCATGCACCCTTGTATGTGCCTCGTAAAGACGTTGTAGATCGTTATAGTTAGGCTCTCTCAGATAATGTGGTTCATATAGTTTCAATATTCCTATATTTTACAAAACCTTTATAAAATAAATGATTAAAGTAAACAAGTGATAAAACTATTAAAAAAACAAAACAAAACGCACCGTAACAAAAATACTCCAAGGTGTCCCGAGTTGTTTTGTCGGCCATCTTTAAATACTCGTCGTTGATGTCGGCCGTGTTTCCGTTGGCGAGCACGCGTACGGCTGACGTAACCTTCTGAATAGCCGTGAATCTTAGCGTCCCTCGACCGTCAGGCTTTTGCTTAAAGTAATCAAACTCACGCTCCAAATCATTGGTGATGCGCATAAATAAATTTTTAGACATCCGAAAACGACGCCTAAAGGTCTTCGGGTTCTTGTATCTCGGCGAGTCGCAGAAGTAATCCGCCATCAACCGGTTGTTGACTTCGGTATGATCTTGTTCGATATATGCTCTTTTTGAAACAGGGGGTGGTGGAGAGCTAATCGCACTCGTAACGGAACTCATATAAGTTGTCGCGAGCGTAATCGCACTCGTAACCGCCTATTCCTCCACCATGTCCTCGGCTTGTTGGTCGGGCCCGAAAAACTGTTTATATATAGATGGAGGATCCATGTATATAGTGAATTTTGTGTGAGAAATTATAGAGTTGAAATAGAATTTTTATAAAGTTTGATGAGTTTAATGAGTTTTGATTGGGGATGAGTTGGTTATATATATGAAATAATAATATAGATATATTTTTTTATTCTCCACTCCTCCAACGGTAACTAACGGCTATTTTTTTTATATTGGAGCCTTTCATCGCGTTTTATCTATAACGTTTAAAAAAAATGCCAAAACGCCGGGGGGGAGGGGGAGGGGAGGGGGGGGGGCGGTGTGCCCCGGCGTTATAGGCTACAACGCTTGCATAACGTCCCCATAACGGACGGTCTTAGAAGTAACTATGCATACCCCTAATAAATAATGGACTAGTTATTTTTTCATTACCCCAAGTGTTGTAAGTTAATTTCAAACTGCATAAATACAAGTTGGGGGAGAAAGAGTTGCTTCTTACGATTACCATTACCAACGAAAATTATGGTAGTTACTGGTTGAAATTGTTATAGTATATTTAATCCAACAATAGTGCATTTTGTTGATTATTAAAATCGTTTTTAAGTAAGGTTATTCATTGATAAAAGAGAAAATTAACAAAATAATCATGAATCATTGAATAAAATCCAAAATAAATATGTGAAGTCTGTAGGGTTTTACAAACATTAAGACGTCCGAAGTTGATACATGGGTGAAATGTCTGGCTTTTAAGAGCTTCATCTGATAGCCATAAATGGACCAGTTATTTCCTAACACATGGTATGTTTCAGAGGAAGCATCTACGCATACTTCTTCTAAGGGGAAACGTCTAATCCATAAGCGTTTTTTCTTAAATGACTAAATTCGTACAATGGCGTCTAAAAAATCATATGGAAGGGTAAAAAATCGTACGAAGCATCTAAAATGAATGGAAGCATAAAAAATTGTACGAAGTGTTTAAAAATCGTACACAAAAGTCTAAAAAGGTGCTAAAGTGTCTAAAATTGTATTGAAATAATATGGAGGGTATAAAAATAGTAGGGAGCATCTAAAAAGCGTACGAAGCGTTTAAATATAGTACGAAAGCGTCTAAAATTGTAAAAAGTGTAATAATAGTACAAAAGCATCTAAAAATTGTATGAGACGTTTACAAATTGTACTGAAGCGTCTAAAAATAGTACAAGAAGCGTCTAAAATTTGTAAGAATCGTTTAAAAATGAATTTAGAATAAAAAACTAAGTCGTTTATTTGTTTGTTCAACTATTAGATAAAGCTCACAAAGCCAAGACCTTTCACCCATACGTCAACTTCTGAAGTCCATAATTTTTGTAAAGCGCTCAAGTTTTAGAGACGTACTATATTAACAGAGGCGGACCTATTAAGAAATTAAGGGGGGCTGCCGCCCACCTTAAATTTTATTTTTTAGTGTTATTTTTATGTGAAAATCTCGATCGCCCCCTTAAAATTAGTGTTAAGCCCCGATATCGCCCCACAAGGAAATAATTCCTGAGTCCGCCACTTTATATTAATATTGATTTTTGTCAATAATTCATGAATATTTTAATGATTTTCCCATTATAAGAAAGTGAGTCCGTAAAAACAATAAAAAATAAATCACGTTTAAAAACTCTAATTTAACCTCATGGGCAAAAATGTAGAAAACAAAAAAACCGAAGATTACATAAATAGTTTTGAAAAGTGAAAAACACCATTAATTCGAAGAATGCGTACAAATAAAACTTTTTTGTTTTGTTTTAAAATTTCTGACATCAACAAAACTCTTCACCCGCTATTATTACTCCCCAACGACCCCATTGTGTACGTCCTTCCCAAATTTATCGTTCTGATATGAAAATTAATAGACTGGTCACAGTCGATAGATGTTGAAGTTTTCACTATATGTTAGATTTTTTTATTTTGAGAAAATCCTCAAAACATCTCTTTTATAGAGAAATTCATTTTATGTCGTCACAAAATTAGAGTTCCAGAAATGTTTCCTTCAAATATTCGTTTGCAACGTGTTTTTTTTGGTTGAATGACGTGTTTGTAGGACCAAAATAGACGTCACATGTTATTAATAACTCAAGGGACGACTTATTCAGTTATTTGTTTAACAAAACTCGTTGGGACAACCTTTTTATACACCAAACTTGTCTGGGACGACCTGTTTTGTTCAACAACTCGACTGGACGACCTGTTTAAAAGCTCGTCTGGAAGACGTGTTTGTTCACCAAACTCATATGTGACGACTTGTTTGGAGCCAAGTGGCATTATTTGATTGGAGGACAAACACATTAGGTGAGTAGGACAAACGACGTCGACGACATGTTTGGATGTGACATTGATGTGCGAAAATGTATCTATGAAAATTACGACTCACAACTAAGCTTTAAATTAAAACGGAATATCCTAACTTAAGTTCACACAACCGGCAAGTGTACCGATCGTATGTAGTAAAAACTAAGGAAGTCAGAGTATCGAACACAAAGACACGTGAGGTGGCTCAGATAACTAACCCTACTCAAGTGCTGCCTAAATAATATATTTGTTTAACTTGTATATCTAAACTAACTTAACTTAACTAACGGTGAAACTTAACGAAACTAACTGGAAACTTAACGAGATTTAACGATAATAAGAAAATGAATCACCTAGGTAAGATGACTTAACGGGTATAGGATGGCTCAGGTGCTAACAAGTGTTTGAAACCGGCGTCTAAAGATGAACTAAGATAGATGTAATCAAGGCAACTGGGTCCCTACGGTCAGTTTTACCAGAAAACCCTAACAACGTCTATTTAGCTTTTAATTTACGGTTGTTTATTTACGTACCCTAATGATTTATTACATGGTCGGTATCAAAATTACAATCCTCACTAAGGCTCGAGCTAATTACAAACCTAGGAAGAGAGGGTTAATTCAATATTAAGGATAAAATAACTCAACTTACAAACTAACCTAGTCGATAGCTAGAAAACCGCATGTGGTCTCGCAACGGGTAACTAAATCAACTAAAGCAGAGAGATAAGCTAACCCCTAAGGTTTTGGTCAAACTCAAAGAGGATGATCCTACTGACCTAAATGATTCAAGAAACATAAACCCTAATGGCACGCGTGTAACGATTCCGGCAAATCCAGGTATACCCTAGCCGGTATATACTATTTACGTGTCATTTAATATTGATTATATGAGTTATAGTACGTATATACGAGTATATATGATTCATAGTACGAATCATACTCGATTATATAGTGACTCGTATTGGAATTATATTTAACCAATGAACGATTATTGAAACCCGAACGAATCGGGAATTACATTATAGACGAAGTATATAATGTTTAGTGATATTTACGAAGTATTAATGCTTCGGGATAAGTAAATTATAGCACAGAAAAAGGATTTCGATTTATTAGTACGTCGGTACGATAAACGAAACCTTTCACATCAAACCAAGCAAGAGACGATCGATCAAGCCGAAAAAGATGCGTAATTATTAATAATATGATGTTTTAATGTCATGGTTTGAGTTTTTAAAGTTTTTAAGTCGGTTTTATATAAATTTTATTTTAACCCGAAAAACGACCATTTTAGGCTCGTTTTAAGCCGAATTACGAGTTTAAACGAGAAACGAACTGAACCAGACTATCCACAACATTATCCGGATTGTGTAATCCAAATGTGTGGCCATGGTTTGAGATGTGGGCCCCCCCACACCACCACTTAGGCCGGCCTCACACACACACTTTACACATTCCATTTTTCTTTGTTCAACAAAAACTCTCTCAAATCTCTCAACTCTCATCCACATTCATCCAATCTTCTTGAGTTCTAACCAAGATTTGAAGGTATAAACATGTTTTTAAGGCTTGATTCTTGTTTCTAATTCTATAATCTTGAGAAAAGGAGGTTTCATGTGAAAAATGGGTGAAAACCCGAGATGAAACCGATTCTCGTGTGATCAAGGGATGTATACAAGCTATACAAAGGATCTTGATCCAAGTAATTAGTTAAAAGAGTTTAGAATGAAATTTTACGGTTGAAATCTTGTAAAAATGAGTTTCCATGTGAAAGACGGGTGAAAACCCGAGATGAAACCGACTCTTGCATGATCAAGAGATGTATACAAGTTATACAAGGGATCTTGGTCCAAGAAATGAGTAAAAAGAGTCGAGAACGGATTTTTACGGTTAAAACCTTTGTTTTTATATCAAAACCGACACTATGAAAGAAATGGTTTGATTGTTGGTGTAACTTGCTTGGTATAGTGTTATTGTGCTTGTAAGTGTTGTATCTAGTGGCTAGCAAAGGCTAGAAACCAAGATCTTTGCGATCTAACGCTAGAAAACACAAGATAGTTCGGTTTTCGTGTGATTTAGTGATTATGGACAGATTGTAGTGTGCTTAGAGTTGGGTCACGAAATTTCACAGAGATGATCTACACATGAAAATATGAGATCTGTGAATTTTTGGTAATTTTTGGATAAAAGATGAATATTTGGTGAATTTAATGCTCGGTTTTGGCCAAAAATGGTGAAAAATAGCTAAAATTGATGAAAAATTCTGGAAAATTTAGGATAAGCTTTTTATAACATATAAAATTCACACACAAAATTTGAGCTCAGTTGGAAAAGTCTAAAGGGGCTTTTCGGTAAAACGAGTTCTAGGGCTTTCTAGCTCGGTTTTTGTGAAAATGGCTTGAAATATGAGTTTTGGGTTCTGGAAAAATTCCAGGGAGTTATGAGGATGGCAGGGATCATCCCGGAAAAATTTGGGATTTTTCTAAAGTCTTTTGGTATTTTTGACATATTTAGTGTGTTAATAATGTTTAAAAATAGATAAATAAATGTAAATATAAGAAAATAAATCTGGAAAATTTTTATAAAGTTTCTTACTGTCAAAATAAGTGTTGTGCAAAATTTCAAGACCCGAGACTAAACGGGTAATTATTTGTGCTAAAAAGAACATAAAAACAAATTTCTAAAGCTTAAAACGTGTAAACCGGCAAAACTCGCATAAGCGAGCTGACTGGTATATAAAAACCTAAAAATTGACCATTTTCATAAAACTAAGTAAATTAAGTAAAAATAAATCATCCGAAAATAATTCGGATGATTTGGGTAATTTTACCCGATTTTACTGTTTCCGGCACATAAATGACGGAAACGGGCCCCGCGGCCAAACGGGGTGTCCAAACCGAGCTCTAATTTCATCACTTTAACTAAATTAACAGTCAAACACCATTTTTGGGTTAAGTGTGAATAAACTCATTTTTGAAACTAAAAACGGATTACCGTGCTAGGCACGCAAATCAAGGAAAACATAAAAATGAAAATTTTGACCGTCCGACTCTAAGTAATGGCACAATCTGAGTCCTTAGGAGTGTCACGGGGTTAACATTGTCCCCGGATCGAGTACAGTACTGGGTTAACAATGTCCCCAGATGTGCCGATTAACACGGATTTAATTTATGGGAATTATATAGTAACGACTAGATATTATATTACAGATCCAGGCACGTAGCTGTTCATTGTATTACCCACCGACTCACAAAAAGGTGAGTTTTCACGAGCCCCTTTTTACTGAACTGTTTCTAAATATTTTCCCGGGGCGGAAAACATGTCTTTATTAAAGTATTTAAGTACATACCGATCGTATGGAAACACTTGTATATTTATATATATATATGTTTGATGCACAGAATATATAAATTGTTTATCATGCGTAATTGTTCTGGGGTAACATAGTTCCCAGAGGTTATTATTGTTCTGGGGTAACATAGTTCCCAGGGGTTATTATTGTTCTGGGGTAACATAGTTCCCAGGGGTTATTATTGTTCTGGGGTAACATAGTTCCCAGGGGTTATTATTGTTCTGGGGTAACATAGTTCCCAGGGGTTATTATTGTTCTGGGGTAACGTAGTTCCCAGAGGTTATTATTGTTCTGGGGTAACATAGTTCCCAGCATAATTTCATTACTAATAAATGGTTATTAAAATGATCTGTCAGTGTTTATTTAAATTAGTGAAACTCACCAACTATTCGTAGTTGACCCGTTTTCTTTACATGTTTTCTAGGTATGCCAAAGTTGGAATGATTGATATGTGCTTAATGATCTGTGCTACTTGTTGGAGGCTTGCTGCTCTATATTTTGTAATGAATATAAATTAATGTCTTATCGGTAAAATATGTGTGTAACACCTAGACAGTAACGAAACTCGCAACAATGTAATATGTTAAAAGTTAATGTAGTGGTATTTTCTTTATAAGCAATGCTGTTGATATCAGATGTGTCTGTTGCATCCCGTGTACGTTTCCGCTGCGGTTACGGGGTGTTACAACGCGTCTACCACAATCAATCAACACACTCAGTATTAACCGAACTAGCAATTAACGACCACACGAAACAAATTCGTGCAATAATCAACTACTCGGGGCTCATGCAACCTAAAATACATCTAATGGCAGCAAGGTTCATGGAATAATATCACAAATTATGAACTTTACAATAACTAAACAATCAAACACGAAATCAGCACCCGAAAAGTGATAAATCAACCGTTAAACGTCAAACCTAAGCACTTCAAACAAATTTAGCCAACCATAATGAATGAACAATATATAATAATGATAATTAAACTCAAAGTATTCATTACAAACTGATTGGAACTTGTTTCAAAGTCTAAAACTCAAAAACGAACTCACAAAAGTTAAAACAAGCAAAACCGACAACCGGTTGATAAAACTCCGATCCGGAATCTCCTCCTCCTTGGTATTTCGACTTTAGCAGACGTGATGGCTGGAAAGATGATTAAAAATCGTTCATAGGGTTTAGGGTTTTTAAATATATCATTAAACACCCATTCCTAATATAAAACAGGTTAAAACAAACCCACAAAGCCCGCTAGAAGACAAAACAGTCGTTTTTATGATTTCTGGCTGTTCTTGGCAGCCTTGGGACATGTTGGAATCCATCACATGCTGCTTGAATGGTATGACCTGGTCACGTAGCTCGGCCATGCCATTTTCTGACGTTTTTCGACTTCCAGCTCGTTTATCTTCGTGCGCGCGTACCGGCTTCATCCGAGCTCCGTTTTAGCTGATTTTTTCTCCATTTAAATCGTTTTCTCGCTCTCTTCAAGGGACCTATCACATACACAAAAGTTTAAATTCACGCAAGAACCAATGATATTCGTTAACGTTTAAGCACAAAATAACATAAAAACTATTAGGAAAACATGTGGGTTTTACACAACATCAGACATTATCAAAAGTCTTTGTTTGTGTGAGCATCAAATCATTTCTCTATAAAAAAGGGTTTTATTTTCTATATTACATTATCTTTATGTAATAATAAATTTTTAAACCTAGAATAAAGTCTGTCAGTACTTTTTATTAAAAAGGATATGTAGAATATTGATTCACCCTAAAATGTTGATTTCTTGTCCGAATCTTGGTCAATAAGTATGTTATTTTAAATGTACCCGAGTCTTATAAAATATAACAATGTAGTTTTGGAAGTGACTAATGTCTCAAAAAACTCATGGTTAACAAAGATGAATAAACTAACCAAAGGTTAGAACAATGTTCTTATAATATCAAATTTAATCAAAAACTAAATAAACAATAAACCCTTGATCTCAACTTATAGGTGAGAATCATAGTTAAACTAAAAAACCAAATAAGATAACATAGGAAATTTAAATAAATATAAAAATAAAAGACATCCGAATGCTACATCATATATATTATGGACTTTATGTATGATGTTGTGTTATTGATGTCTAGATGTGAAGATTTTGATTCAAAACTTAAACAAAACACAATCATTTTCTTTATTAACTGTAAAGGGATGGGCTCTAAACTGGATGTTCGTCTCGAACAAACTCATAAACGTGTATGGTTTTTAACGGTTATCATAAACCGACCGAACAATCTAAACCGAAGAAAGTCAGCCTGTTGGCTAGTTTCTTTAAAGAATCCAGTTCACGATTCGGTTTTAATGGTGTGACAGTTTCAATTTAGAACTTGAAAACAACCGTGTAAAACCAACTGACCATTCATGTTTATTATTTATTTCCTTTCCATTTTAGAAATATAACATGATATGCGTTTTATACTTGTGAAACGCAATGTATTAAATTAGTTCAATAAATTCCCTAGCATATTTTTTAACCTGGTGAATAATATGTATCTTTTAGTTTTAATTATTTCCCTTTTTTCGGCTTCTTGTATTTTTATAGAACCAACTGTTATAGTCCAATTTATATGTTAAGTATGCTTATACCATAAGAAAATACAGGAATACAATGTATCAATCGACTTCTACTGGGCTCCGTTGCTTGTCGAGTCAAATGCCGATCATCCATCAAAACATAAAACAATGGAGCGTGTAATCAGCATCCAATCCATTGAAAAACACGCACAATACTGGGTTAATGCTGATATACTTGTGTTCAACTCGTATCTGTGGTGGGGGACGCCTACGCTAAAAATCTTGTGAGTTCAAAACTTATACATTTATAATAAGTTTAGCTTTAATTTGATAAATGAATCTTGAAAATGTTGTACCTCATCAGGTATGGATCATTTGCAGATTCCAAGAACTATGACATAGTTAGCAACCATGATGGTTATAAGATGGTTTTGGAAAAGTGGTCTAGTTGGCTGACTGCACATATAAACCATAAAAGGACCCAAACATATTTCATGAGTATGACTGCAACTCATAAGAGGTAACCTGTTCTAACATATAATATGCTTAGTTGGGGGAGAATGGGCTCCTGCCATCTGGAATCTTGAATCAAATAACTTCGAATATTCCAACTCTTAAATAAAAATTTATTCCTTAAGGGAAAAATTACAAATTTTGTTCTTTTGAATAGTCAAATTATGGAATGGGTCTTTTTTAAAAATGAGTTTCACTCTTTATTCGTTATTTGTAATTTTACCTTGTTTTTAGTCTTTATCACTAACAACCATCCAAAAACTCAGTTAAATCATCACATTAACTCTCTCCACCGTCAGCACACAATTCTTGAAAAATGAACAATTCCACAAGCTAGTTCATATTGCAAATCAAAACTTCGACCCCAAAAAATCAAATATGTTCTTCATCTCCAACCTAATCCATTTGCTCTTAAGAATTCCCTAATCAAATTAATCTGTTGTTGAACAATTCCCAATCAAAGTCAGTTCATAATCCAACCCTATTCATCAAATCCGTTGATCATACCAAATCAAATAAATTGTTCGAACATTTGATTTACTATATAGATATCTTGAAAATATTGAAACCCCGCGCGTTGTCTGACATTCAATATCCAATAACCTATTCACGAACCATGGTTCTACCGTCAATCGACCTATCCCTATAATTTCCCCAAACAAACCCCCAGATTCAGCCACCGATCGATATCTATCTGTCGCGTCTCCGCCGTAGCAGAGGAGAAAGTTGTCCAGCTTTGAGTCACTCCTGCTGCGATTATAACCGCACCGGTGGCGGTGTAGCGGAAGCTATGGAGGAAAAGCAGAATTTGATGTCGTGACTAATGATGTTCGAAACTTTGCTCTTCAGGAGGCCAAATAGCTAATTGAAGGTCTTTCGAAGAAGTTAAAAGGAAGGCGTATCGAGATTAATTTGATGAGGAAGGATTTAGAAAAGAGTGACGAGGGGTTCGAGTTCAGTCCTCGGTTGGCGTTATTGCTTGAGTTGGCTTTGGTTTCACACCAAGAATCGATTTAATCTTGCGATTTTATGGCTCGTTGGAGAAGAATGTGACGGTGGCTCGCCTGAGAAGACTGGGTTGGTGGACTGGTTAGCCGGAGAAGGAATTGTGGATGCAATGGATGGGTTAGGTTAACTATGTGTTTTATAAATTTGTTAATTTATTTTGTTTTTATATTCATATGTTTTTTTCATGAGGGGTGAAAATTATAACTATACCCATCACATGTTTGGCATATAATAGACTTTAACTGAGTTTTTGGATGGTCGTTAGGGTAAAGGACTAAAAGCGAGGCAAAATTGCAAATAAAGGATAAATAATAAACCTAATTTTGGTAAATGACCTATTTCATAATTTGACTAATTTAAAAAGACAAAATTTGCAATTTTTTCTTCCTTAAGATAATTTAATAAGCACATAAATAATTTTATGGCTTTTTTCAGGGGTGTAGACTGGGGCATGCAAGGTAACGAAAATTGCTTGAATGAAACCGAACCGGTAACAAAGGACGATTTCTGGGATAGTGGGTCGGATTTAAAAATGATGAGAATTTTGGAATTGAAGAAACGTGGATCGGCTCACTGGTAGACGATCAACTTTCCTCGGGTATGAGTATGCTATTTCACCGATGGTTCTCCGGAGTATGAATTCTTCCACCTACAAAACGAGCAGCACCGTGAACTTACCCCTCAGAAAGGGACAGAGGGGTCCTCTTTGGGGTAACCCTCCGGTGTGAGAATAAGAGATTGTAGGAGAGGATAATAATAATCTGAGAGTGAGTAAGGAATTGGAATGTATTTTCTTGCTTACCTCCCCTTGTGGAGGTGGTGTGGTATTTATAGTGTTAGGGTTTCCAAAGATTGGGCTCAGATCCCATTAGGGCCTTTTTGGCCTCCTCCTGTTGCTTTGCGCCACGTGTCCTTAGGACACCTGGTGCTTTTTCATTGATTATTCTCTGACCCAGGTATTTCACCTGACCCATGTGCAATCACGTGGTAGCACATGGGTTTTGCTGAGTTGTCCACCTTTCATTGGCAGCTGTCAACATCAGCATATTCTTATTCCTTAAAGGATACCTTCTGGAAGGTTGTCTGACAAGCACAATCAAGGTTGTCCTTATCCTGATTTGGATAAGGACGAGGTTGATTATGTGCACGTGTGATATGCGCCTATCCTGAGGATGCGCGAGGTCTTCTCTTTATTCTCACGCGCAGATGTTTCATGCGCAGATGTGATATGCGCCAGCATATGTAATATGCGCCACGCGCAGATGCGTCACGCGCAGATGTGATATGCGTGAGCATGTGATATGCGCCACGCGCAGATGCGCCACGCGAAGATGTGATATGCGTGAGCATATATGGTGCGTGAGCATATGTGATATGCGCCATGCGCATAGGTTTTGGCTTTGTGCCTTCATGATATCTTGATTTCAAGCCTCTTGTCTATATCTTGTGGGTTGACCCGCCCCACTCGATGTTAAGGCGGGTACATACCTCTTCAAGCCCCCCAATCTAATGTGTGTCTTGTCTCGCGCGAGCGAGGTAAGATAGATATTAGACTTAATAGTTCTCTTTTAATAGGGTTTGTCTTTTCCTTTTTTATTTCTCATCGTTGCGCGAAATTCTATCCTTTTGGTTAAAATGAATCGTCCATGTACGTGGTTGGTTGGTGCTGACATGCGTCAGAGATGGAGACATGTGTCAGACTTTTCGTGTGCTCGAGGTGCTACAGTTGCCTTTCATGTCCCCTCACACAGTGTCAGGAACACGTGTCGCGCTCGCGTTGGCCTGCACCTGCGAGTGGGGGCGCGTGAACTCTGATCAGTACCTATTTCATTCCCTTTTATGTCCCCTCACACAGTGTCAGGAACACGTGTCGCGCTCGCGTTGGCCTGCACCTGCGAGTGGGGGCGCGTGAACTCTGATCAGTACCTGTTTCTCTCTCTCCTGGGCCTATAAAAGCAAGCCTTTTGAGTTGTTATTCTTCATCTTCATTGTTATTTCAGAGCTTTTTCTTTCCTTCCATTTTTATTCCGATTAAGAGCTTGTCTTTTGCTTCCAGATTTCCGTTCTTGAAGTAACCTCTGTTTGATTCACAGTTGTATGTCTGATAACCCAGACGCCACAATCTCCCCCAGCAGACGCCGTGTAAAATCATTAGTCATGTCCACTTTGAAGAAGACCGGCAAGGGAAAACGGGCTGCTGAGGCCTCGTCGGAGGAGGTGGGGAAGGGCAAGACAGTGAAGAGGTGGGATGAGATTCCCTGCAAGTTGAGACAGTCTGATTTCGACAGTCTCATCGCCTCTCAGGGTTTTCTCCCTGAGTACGACTGTATGCTCCCGGCGGCCGGGCAAACGGCGGCAGATCCGCCCACCGGCTATATCTCCATATACTGCCATTTTTTCACTCACTGCAACCTTCGTCTCCCGATGACAAGGTTTATGGGTGCGCTGCTTAAATTTCATGGGATTCACATATCCCAAGTCCATCCTTTTGGACTTGTGCGCATGACTCATTTTGAGTTCATGTGCAAAGCTCAGCGCGAGGAGCCAACCCCTCGGCGCTTTCAATTTTTTTATAAGCCAAAAATCCAAGATTCTTGGTTCTCATTTGTTCCTCGCAGTCAGAAGGTCAAGTGCTGCATTGTTTCCTTCAAGAGCCTTCATGACTGGTCTGAGAAATTTTTCTATATTAAGGCTGGTGTGATTCCCATCCGCATGACCATGCGCGCGATCACTTTTGCTCCCGCGGATGTGAATGTTCTTAAGAACCCAACTGGCGCATGGGTTAATAAGTTGACTGCTGAACCATCCCCCGCCAAGAATATTTGCGGGGAGGCGCTGGTGGGGGTTGGCATGAGCAGGAGGTGGGCCGACAGCGCGACTGAGCCTGTTATCCAAGTTGATGGATTATGTGAGTTATTAGCTCATTGCATTATTTCTGCGCGAATATAATTCGTTTTGCTGATATCATTTGTCTTGTTTTATGCAGTAAGCAAGGAGTACGTCCACGCCGCCTATGATGAGCATATGGAGGGTGGCTCTGTCGCGCTGGGCGCTGGGGAAGTTGGCTTCCCCGATCGCTTCGCTGATATGTTCATCCCTGTTGATTTGGGATTTTGCTTTGACAGCGATGCGCCTGGTAGGCCTTTGTACTTATGCTTATGCCTTTAGAATACCAAATTTGGTTAACATTTCTGTTGCACGTATTGTAGATGCGCTCGAGAACTATGAGCTGGAGTTCGCGGAAGAAGAGGTGGAGGAGGAAGCTGAGGTGCCACAACTCAAGCGTAAAGCTAAAGGGAAAACTGGCGCAGGGGCCAGTAAAAAACAGAAGAAAAATGATGCCCCTGTTGCTCAGGATCCTCCTACTCAGGCGAAGGGACTTAAGAAAACCAAGGGGTTTACCTCCAAGGTTTCCTTGTCTTCTTTGCCTCAAGGTGTGGGCAGTCCTCCTGTCCACACGAGGTATGGTGCCGCCACCTCCTCTCTTCGCGCGGCGGAAAAGGGAAGCGGCGCTGCGCCTGCTGTTTCCTCTTCAACAGGTATACTTTGTTTATACTTTATGGTTTTATGAGCGTGATTCCGATAGAGTTATTAATGAATCTTTGCTCACTCAAATGTTTGTAGAGCCGGCGACCTTGGTGGATCAACCTCAGGCGCAACAAGGTACCGAGGCTGCGCCGAAGGTTGCTTTGAAGTCCCCTGTTTTGCCCTCAAAAAGGGGGAAAATGGACTTCATGGCGATGTTTAACTCGCGAACGGCGGTGCGCCAAGGTATATATTGCGCTTTTATTTTCTGACTTTTTTCTTTTTAGATCAAGTCTTGAATCATTTCTCTTTGTTGGTTTTTTCATAGGCATTATAGCTGGCACACAAGCTGCTGGCGGCACTGCTGGCGCCGGCGCCAGCGCCGTTGGTTCTGCTCCTGCTCCTGCAAGCACTGAATCTCCCCTCATTGGGATTACTAAGGAGCAGGAGGCTGTTTTACGCGCTGATCTCGCGGCGTCGAGACCTCCCTCACCTCCTCCTGCGCGCAGCCCTCCTCGCGAGACTGGTTTTGATTTTTCCAGGTCGCAGGAGAAAAGGCCTGTTACAGAGGAAGATGAGGAGGCCCATTTTGAAGACTCCGATGGCGGCCGCGCAAGCCCTGTAGCGCCACGAGATTTCGTGGCGCAGTCTTCTCATGGGGCTGGCGCTGACTTTTCTGCTTGCTCCCCGCAGGTATAAGTTCGTTTTGCTCCGCTGCGCGGACTTCCATATTAGTGTTTAGATGACTAGAACGTTGCTTTGTGTTTGCAGGAAGCCGATCACATATACCGCCCGAGATGGAATATTACTGAGGATAGCTCATTTCAGTCCATGGGGGTGTGTGAAGACTTCTGGGCTCACTCCGTGCCTCCAGCTGAAAGGAGGTTTCAGGAGGAGCGCGCCCGCGTGGACTTGCTCAACGACCATCTTTTCGCTGGGTCAGCATTCTTTGCTGCCTCCCAAGAGCTTCGCTATGATTATGTAAAGGTGCGTGATGCTCTTGCGGAGGCCAAGCAAGAGGCTAAGGTATCTGCTTGGAATCTTTCTGACGCTCGAGAGAGAGCTGAGAAACTCCAAGCAGAACTCAGCGAGAACCGAGCAAGTGCCAACGCTGCCTTCGTGAAGCGCGGGCATGAGCTGCAGGCTGCGCGGGAGAAGCTGCAGGCAGCAGAGGCGGACGCGGCCAAGTATGCGCGGCGAGTGCGCGACTTGGAGCTGGATGCAGAGGCGCGTGACCAAGAGCTTGTGCAGTCTATCACTGACAAATCTTCATTAGAGAGTGAGGTTGCGCGCCTGAAGAAGGAGCTTGAGGCCGCGCGGGCAGAGAAGGATGAAGCCCTGGCGACGGCAGCGTCTAGCCAAGAAGCGCTCGATGCTGCGCGAGCGGAAAGGAAAGAGGCCTTGGCGGCAGCAGCGTCCGACAGAGAGGAGCTGAAACAGACCAAGGAAACTGTTGAGTTGTTAAACTCTCAGATTCCTGCTCTTGAGACGTCTGTTTATTCCCTCGCGCAGGATCGCCAATGGCTAGTCTCACAGGGTATGACTCGTTGTGCTTATGCGATGAAATACTCAGACGAGTTTCAGACCCTTGTGATGGATTGCAACGCTGCCTCGCGCTTGGTGGGTCGAGCTGAAGGGTTTAAGGATGGCTGTGAATATAGCATGCTGAAGAAGAACCCATCCGACTACCCTTATCAGCTCGACGTTGTCTGCGCGGACATGGCCGAGGTGGGGGAGAAGTATTTGAATACTCCCATTCCCATCCTTGAGCAGGTATTTTAACCTTAATGAGTTTACCTTGACTTATTTTCCTAGTCTTTTTGTACTCACACTTTTCCTTATGCTTTGCAGATAGCCTTGCTTGCTGATCAGCCCGATCTCGGCGCTCTAAAGAAATTACTTGACGAGTGTGAAGGGGCTGGTGGCGGCGATGATGGCGCGGGCAATGCTGCCTCTGCTAGCGGCTCTGGCGTGGCCAAATGACCCGCTCCTGACACTATTGTGATAGAAGACGACTGCATTCAAGACGAACAGCTTGACTATGGCAAGTTTGGAGATGACGAGGAGCGGGCTGCGCCAGATGCTGAGGGAGGTAATGATGAGGGCGATGAAGAGGCTGACGTCGACATAGAGACTTGAGAAGCCCTTCATGTTTTTTTTTTATTTGCAGTTTGTATCTCATCATTTTGTAAATTTGTAACCTTCTATGTTTTGGAATGAAATTTTGTTTTTCCCTTATTCGCATCTTGCGCATTCCCCATTCATCTCTTTATATTGCATGTTTGCTTGTTGAATATAAGATATGCTTGCACGTTGAAATAAGAACAAGGTTGTAAGGAAATTATTTTACTTAATCCTTGTCATATTTTAAGTGATTTTGCAATATCCTGACTATGTTGACACGTGCCTTGGCGTTTCATTATTCCTCTTTTGCGCGACGTTATCGCACATTTATTATAGGGAATTATGAGTTTTTTAGCCTTTACGTGTCAGTATGTGTTACTCTGATATCCATTACAATTCCATGCGCGACCTCGACCTGAGACCTTAACAACTATGTTTTGGCATGTGCTTTGCCTTAGTTGTGCTTAGGTATTTTTATGGTCTAGCTGCGCAGCATGTAGGATGGATCTTGTGAGTGATTTGAGCTAAGGCTCGTATTATTGGGCTAAGGCCCTGATCTAAGGCTCATATTATTGGGCTAAGGCCCTGACGTTTTAGAGTTAAAACTCGTTAACGCGTTTGAGCTTGAAGCTCGCGCATGTATGTTTTACTTCGTTTTATTTTTGTTTTGATGTCAATACAATGTTGTCATATTGCTCAAAATTAATAAAGGGAAGTGTGAAACATGTATGCAAAAGGTAATAGAACACACATTAAGAGAAGATAGCGCGTCTCATTATTCATAATGGCTTAAAAAGCCTTGATTACAAACTTGACAATTTTTACATGAAACATTTTCTAAGCTGTGCTGCGTTCCATGCGCGCGGGATCTTCTTTCCATTCAAATCTTTTAAAGCGTATGCGCCTTTTCCCAATTCTTCCGAGACTTGATAAGGTCCCCCCCAATTGGGGGACATCTTTCCCGGGGGTATCGCGCGGCTAGCTTCATTGTTTCGAAGGACAAAATCATTCTTCTTGAAGTGGCATTCTTTCACGCGCTGATTGTAATACTTTTCTAGTTTTTTCTTGTATTTGGCTTCACTGATGATAGCCGCTTCTCTGCGCCTTTCAAGTAAGTTGAGATCCAACCTTCTTTCGCGCTCGTTATCAATCTTACTCATCATGAGCACTCTATGGGATGGGCATCCAATTTCTGCTGGAATCATAGCCTCCGTTCCATAGGTTAGGCTGAACGGGGATTCGCCATTGCTGGTTTTGCTTAATGTCCTGTGCGCCCACAGGACATTAGGTAGCTCCTCGACCCATGAATGGGATTCTCCCTCCAACCTTTTCTTCAGCCCATTTAGCAAGCTTTGGTTCGCGCGCTCCACTTGGCCATTCCCCTGAGGGTGGTATACTGAAGTAAAGATTTGGTTGATGCGCAATTCCTTGAGCCAACTGGATATCTTCCTGTCGGTGAATTGTTTGCCATTGTCGCTCACAATTTTCATGGGCAGGCCAAAACGGCATATGATGTGGCTCCAAATAAATTGCTTCATCGCCTCGGCTGTGATTTTTGCTAGTGGCTTGGCTTCAACCCATTTTGTGAAATAGTCTACTGCCACTACCAAAAATATTACTCGCCCTTGCGCTTGCGGTAGGGGACCAACAATATCGATTGCCCATTTGTGGAAAGGCCATGCGGAGGTCACCGGAATCAAGTTGTTCTTTGGCCGCATGGTGTTTGGCGCATAGCTCTGACACGCTTTGCATTTTTGGATCTCTTTTAACGCGTCCAAGTACATGCCTGGCCAATAGTAACCTGCGCTCATTGCCTTGGCAACCACCATGCGCGGGCCAGCATGTATTCCACAGATTCCTTCGTGTATCTCTCTGATCACATAGCTCGCTTCCTCAGCATCTAGGCATTTCATGAGCGGTCCAAGATAAGAGCGTCGATATAACGTACCATCAAGCAGTTCGTAGTTCTGCTACTTGTGTCTTATCTTCCTCGCCTGTGCGCGATCGTCCGGTATCTTTCCCTCCTTCAAGAATTCCATTAATGGAGTTATCCATGATGAAGGTGTTGTATGAATTACAAGGACAGACTTCGCTCCCACCGACGGGTTGCTCATTACTTCCACCCTGACATCTTTGCCAAAGTGATCGAAGCTGGTTGATGCCATCTTACTCAGCGCGTCGGCAGACTTGTTTTCACTGTGCGGAATATGTATGATTCTGAAGAAGTCAAATTGCTCGATGAGTTTTCTCGCCTGCTCTAGATACAGAGGCATGGTGTTCTCCTTGGCATCATAAAGGCCATTGACCTGTGCTGCTACCAAGTATGAATCAACATGGGCCTCTAGCTTTTTAACTCCGAACTTGTGCGCGATGCGCAGACCAGCCAGCAGGGCTTCATACTCAGCTTCATTGTTGGTGCTCTTGAAATCCAACCTGATTGCGTAAGTATACTCATGACTTTCTGGATCCACCAGCTTGAGGCCTGCGCCGGACCCTTCATTGTTTGAAGCTCCATCAGTGAATAATCTCCAAACATTTTCTTCATTATTGGCTCGCGGAGGGTCTACCTCGCGCTGAGCCTCTTCAATTTTTCCTTCAGGGATTTCTGCGATGAAATCAGCTAAGACTTGTCCCTTTATTACTGGACGGGGCTTATAGGCGATCGTGTGCTCTCCTAATTCCAGCGCCCATTTTGTCAGCCTTCCTAAGAGCGCGGGACGCCGCAAGACTTGCTGGATGTTGTAACCAGTCAGAACTTCAATAGGATGACTATTGACTTATCTATGAAGCTTGCGCGACGCGTGTGTTAGTGACAAAACTAACTTTTCCATGATGGAGTAGCGCGTCTCAGGATCTGTCAGCACCCGACTCACATAATAGATTGGTGTTTGGATTCCCTTGCGATCCACCAACAACACTGCGCCGATGGCGCGCTCTCCTGCTGACAGGTACAATGTTAGAGTTTCGCCAGGAAGTGGAGCTGTGAGCGCAGGCAGATTTATCAGATATTCTTTTATCTCACTGAAAGCTTGCTCGGCCTCAGGCGTCCACTTGAATTGGCTTTTCTTTAGGCAATTTCTCAATGTGTTAACGAATGGGGTAGATTTGCTTGCATGGTTCGCTAGGAACCTGTTGTTTGATACCAATCTACCATTCAACTTTTGAACTTCTTTCATGGTGGATGGTGAGGGCATGTCAAGGATAGCCTCCACCTTCTCTGGGTTCACCTTGAAACCATCCTTGGTGACCATTACACCGAGAAATTTCCCTTCTTCTACGCCAAATGTGCATTTGCTCGGGTTGAGCTTCATGTTTACTTCCTTTAGGCGCCAAAGGGTTTCTTCGATGTCTTTGAGCATTTGTTTTTCCTCCCTGCTTTTGATCACCAAATCATCCACGTAGACTTCTAGGTCTTCCAATTTGCTCGTTGAAAACCGCGTCCATGAGTCTTTGGTAGGTGGCTCCCGCATTCTTCAAACCAATGGGCATTTTTGTGTAACAAAAAACACCCTTGTCGGTTCTGAAGGCAGTCTTGTCCTCGTCTTGTGGTGCCATTTGAATTTGGTGATAGCCCTTATAGGCATCCAGAAAACATTTGAGCTTAAATGGCGCCACGGAGTCCACCTTCGCGTCAATGTTTGGGAGGGGGTAACAATCTTTTGGACATGCTTTGTTGAGGTCTTTGAAGTCAATGCACATCCTCCATGACCCGTTGCTCTTCTTTACCATCACAGGATTGGCTACCCATGTCTGGTATCGTATTGGGCGGATGATGTTTGCGCGCAGTAGATCCTCTACTTGCTCATTCATGGCCTTTGCCTTCTCATCCCCCATGATTCTCTTCTTTTGAGCAATTGGCTCTACGGACTTGAACGTGTTGAGAGAATGTTGCGCCAGGTCTCGCGGAACCCCAGTCATATCGGAATGTTGCCACGCGAAGACCGACATATACGTTGTGAGCAATCTTTTCATTCTCAACCTTGTGTCGTCTGATATCGTAGCTCCAATTGTGATTGTTTGCTCTGGGAATTTTGGGTTGAGAATCCATTCCTCTGGCGCGTTGTTTGCCATTGGAAGTTTCATTCTTCCTTCCCGCGGAATACTTGTCACTGCGCACAAATGATCTCGGTATACAAATGTTACACCTGTTGGTGTTGGGAACCCCAACGCGCAGTTCGCTGGCGACGTTATGGCGTTGAATTGGGCAATCATTCCTCTACCCAAGATCATATTGTGGCATGAAGTGGTGGGCAAGACCAAGAAGTTGACAATTTCAGCTGGCTTGTGTTTCTCATCCCCCATAGTTAGTTCAAATTGTATCTGACCTAAGGGGTGAATGATTTCATTTGAAACACCCGAGATTGGTGCATTCACAATTTCGAGCCTTGCTTGGTCTGCTGGATCCAACTTCCTGAAACATTGCTCATACATGATGTCTGATTCACTGCCAGTGTCCACCAGGACTTTTGACACTTCATAATGAGCAATGTGTGTAGTGATGACTAGAGGACTGCTGATAGAAGGGCCTCCCCTGATTCTTGGGAAGATTACTTGTTGCTCACGCCAATCTCCTTGGACTTGCGCGCTTCTCTTTCTCGATCTTTGCCCTTGTCTTCCTCCCTCGGCTACACAGATTCTTTTGAACTTTTTGCTGGCTGAGGCTCCATCTGGTTGTTCATTCTCTGGTCTTGGGTTTTTTCACCAGGTGAGCCAACTTGCCTGATTTCACATCTCTTTCAATCGCATCCTTCAAATGGTGGCATGCATCGGTGTTGTGCCCCGTGGACTTGTGAAACTCACAATACTTGCCACTGTTTGGTGGTCCCTTATAGTGTAGTGGCTTGGGGCTTTTAAACTGGACATTCTCTGTGCTTAACACTTGTGAAGGCGTTTTAGTGAGGGGAGTCCATATTCTTGGTAGAGGTCTGTTAGGCTCTCTGCCGCCTTCCCTCTTGTCACCCTCTCCGCGATTACGACTGTCTTTTTGGGGCTGGGGTGAGCTTGGTTGCGCCTGCTTTTCTGCGGGAGAAAAACTGGTTTGTTGCAACCTGGACCATACAGAGTTTTGTTTGCCCCTCCTTTCGTTGTTGCGCGGTGCTTCTGCTTGGTGCCCTCTTCTCTTGCTCTATCTTGGGCAATTTGTTTTTCATTTCGCGCGAAGACTCGCGATGCTTCCATTAGCTTGGCCCAAGTGGTTGGCATGCCATCTCTGCTCACGAGAGCTCTGCGGAGTTGATCACTGCGCGTACCTTGTATAAAGGCCACGCGCAAGAGTTGCTCAGTGATACCTCCAATTGCAAGAGATTCCTGATTGAAACGAGTTATGTAGTCTTCAATCGTTTCATCATTCCTGCGCACGCAGTGCATGATGTCATTAGGGTCGCGCGTGTGTCTACGCTGCTGCACAAAGTGAGCTTGGAACTTCTCCAATAGCTCTTCGAACCCATCGATTTGCCCAGTCGGCAAGCTTTCGAACCAGACACGCGCTGCGCCCGTGAGGCAGCGATCAAACATGTGACACCATGTTGGCATCGTCCAGCTTTCTAGGTTTCCAGTGTTGTAAAAACCTTGTAGGAAATCGTCTGGATCAGTTGTGCCGTCGTACTTGCCCAAACCACTTGGAATCTTGGTTTTGTGCTGAATGGGAGCCTTCGCGATGCGCTCAGTGAATTTTGAATGCTTCACCAAGATGGCTGGCCTGTATGGTGTGGTTACGTCCACTTGCCCTCTCGCTGGTGGGTTGTACGGTGTGTACAGATCCATATCGGCTTTGGCCCCAGGCGCTATGTTCATGTGCGCGCGGAGCTGTGAGCCTCCTGCATGAGTATCTCGCGTCTTCCTCATGCTGTGCACTTCTTCATCACTAAAATCAGCGTGTTCAGTGTGAGCAGAGTGACCATCTTCCGGCGCGCGCGCCCTTTTTGTTGTTCCTTGAATGGTTTGCTTATCAAACGCGAGCCTTTGTGTTAAGTCGGCTAACTTTTTGTGTTTGACCAGCTCATTGTATTTGTCCATTAAACGTCGTTGTTCGTTTATGAGCCATTCTTTAGGGTCATTGGTTTCAACTTCTGGACCCATTGGTCCTTTTTGTTTCGCGCCAGTCAGATTTTGGAACGTGAGATCGTCTGGAGGAGTTTCAGTCTGGCTATGAGGAGTTGTGATGAAGGGATAGTTACTGGTGGTGCGCGCAGAATCACGCGGCACCCTCAGAAACTGCTGTCCCTCATTAACATCCTCAAGTTCAATATCCTCCAGAACTTGATCGCTGTTTCGAACACCAGAAACCATGGTGAAGTTTTTCAGAGAGAACTGATGAGATGGTGATTTTGTTGCCGTTGTAACAGGTGATGGCGCCAATGAAGAAACGTGGATCGGCTCACTGGTAGACGATCAACTTTCCTCGGGTATGAGTATGCTATTTCACCGATGGTTCTCCGGAGTATGAATTCTTCCACCTACAAAACGAGCAGCACCATGAACTTATCCCTCAGAAAGGGACAGAGGGGTCCTCTTTGGGGTAACCCTCCGGTGTGAGAATAAGAGATTGTAGGAGAGGATAATAATAATCTGAGAGTGAGTAAGGAATTGGAATGTATTTTCTTGCTTACCTCCCCTTGTGGAGGTGGTGTGGTATTTATAGTGTTAGGGTTTCCAATGATTGGGCTCAGATCCCATTAGGGCCTTTTTGGCCTCCTCCTGTTGCTTTGCGCCACGTGTCCTTAGGACACCTGGTGCTTTTTCATTGATTATTCTCTGACCCAGGTATTTCACCTGACCCATGTGCAATCACGTGGTAGCACATGGGTTTTGCTGAGTTGTCCACCTTTCATTGGCAGCTGTCAACATCAGCATATTCTTATTCCTTAAAGGATACATTCTGGAAGGTTGTCTGACGAGCACAATCAAGGTTGTCCTTATCCTGATTTGGATAAGGACGAGGTTGATTATGTGCACGTGTGATATGCGCCTATCCTGAGGATGCGCGAGGTCTTCTCTTTATTCTCACGCGCAGATGTTTCATGCGCAGATGTGATATGCGCCAGCATATGTAATATGCGCCACGCGCAGATGCGTCACACGCAGATGTGATATGCGTGAGCATGTGATATGCGCCACGCGCAGATGCGCCACGCGCAGATGTGATATGCGTGAGCATATATGGTGCGTGAGCATATGTGATATGCGCCATGCGCATAGGTTTTGGCTTTGTGCCTTCATGATATCTTGATTTCAAGCCTCTTGTCTATATCTTGTGGTTGACCCGCCCCGCTCGATGTTAAGGCGGGTACATACCTCTTCAGGAATCATCATTAGATAAGTTGAAAACAAAAGGGGTGAATGTGCGGTTAATGAATATAACACAACTTACACAATATAGAAAAGACGCGCATCCTTCTATACATAGGATGTTTTATTCAACCCTAAAAGCAAAAAAATTATCCAACCCCAAATAATATGCTGATTGTATACATTGGTGTCTTCCAGGTGTCCCGGATACTTGGAATGAGCTAATTCTTGCTTGTATTCTTCAATGACTGTAATAATTTATATTTCTTTAAACAATGTATTATGTATAGTAATTAAAAAAAATGTTTAATTGGCAAAATTATATCTTGAAATACCTTCTATATATTGTGAAATCATTAATATGATTCATGATGCATGGCCAACATATGATGTTGGTATCTTCAATTCATGTATTATATTTTTAATATTATTATTTGTTGATTAAGGTTTGCCAATGAATGCAAATACCCTGTTTAATTAACCGATAAAAAATTTAATTTGATTGGTTGTGGAATGATTATTATTCAGTATTAACACGTTTGAATAAATAGGAAAAGATCTAGTTAAACCATGGCATGATTTTCCTATAAATGAAAATAGGCCTAAGGTATGTGTGGCAACCAACTAGCTGAAAGTTGGATGCTGAAGGCTGGAAGCTGATGACTAGAAGCTGGTAGCTGTTGGCTGTAGCTTTTTAAATATTTTTAGGTGTTTGACAGAGTAGCAGAAGCTTTTAAACTAGCTGGGTGCCCACGTGGTGCGGTGGAATGGACGCACAACCTAACATCAACCGCATAATCAGTGTCGGTACATGATTTACCTGATGATGTGCATACATAACCCGAATGTAGACGTGTAATTCATATAAAGGCAGTAAGCGTGTAAGATGTCGAAAATCAATAAACAAAGCTGAAATATACAGTAATTTTAAATAGATAACTTTTTAACCAACCCATTTTGATCTGAATCCCACTTTGAACAGACACTGTTCTAATCTAAAAAATGTTCTAACCTGACTCCTTTCGACTCAAAAGTGTACCGACACGAAAAGAACTAACTTAACCTGTTTTGTATCGACTCGCTCTAACCTTAATTTGGTTACACATGACTCTAGCTCACATGACTCGATTTGTTACCGATCCTAACCGATAATCATGTAGTATGTTAATTTTTTAAAGTTAAAGAAGTATAACAATATCATTCTCAAATTAAAAAGAATAAAATGCTCATTTTTATAATGTAATTTTTTTAATAAATTATTAATGTGTGAAAAAGTTACGACCCCTAAAAAAGTCATGGGGATAGTTTTGAATAAGGGTTAAATGTATAACTATTATATAAATTAACAAAAGTTGTTAAAAGTTCAAGTATTAAACTTGTAAATTCAAATATAAAAGCTTGTAGCTAGTTTTTTCTCAAACGAGTAGTAGTAGCGTTCAAATATTGAGCTTTTTCTACCAACATGTTTGAAGCTACCTTAATAAAATAAAACTTTTTATTGAATATGAGTTTTTTCTTAAAAGCTTGAAGCTCTTAAAAGCTCGTAAAAACTCATTGACAAACATACCCATAATATTGCAGCTAAGTTCATAAATATTTATAGAAGATGCATATCGAACATAGGCAATCTATTTGAACCACCATTCACGTGATCAGCCAATGAGATAACCCCATGGCAAAGCAACCAATGGGGTTGCAATTCTCTACATCACAAGCTAAATGGAAAAAAGCCTGCAACACATAATCCATACCATGACAAAACTCTGTTGAATGTATCATATGAACATAGGGAAAAATAATAACCACTAATATGTAAACTCTATCATAAATTTATGATAAACATATAATTAACCATACTTGTAAGAATGATTATCTTTGAAGAGGGTGAACCATGATCCTAATCATCTTTCTTACTTCCCTTAGGATATCTTAGATTAATGGGGATTAACGTATGAGATAATTCAAGTGGTGTTTTATTGCATCTTTTCATACACACATAAAAGATATCAAAGGGCAAGAGTTTTTAAGTCCTTTTCATATTATGCAATTATATCCATCAGTAATTGATAAGTCAAATTTATAAGTTAATGGTGCTGCTAAACGACCCCCTCTTTTCCATTTTTACTAAACATGTCCTCTCCCTTAACTTTCACATTTATACAATTCAAACTTTTTTTTTATTTTTTTATATCATTTTGTTATTTTTTATTATTATTGTCTTCAAAACACGTTTTTTAAGAATATTTTTTTTTATATTTTTAATACAATTTTTTGGTTTTTATAATAACAAAAGAAAAAAAAAACATTTTTTCCTTAATTAAAATAAACATTTTTATAATTTTAAAAATACATTTAAAAAAATAAATTGTTTTCATTGTTTAGATAGTGTTTTTAATAGTTTTTGGAGATAGCTTGCATTTTTTAAAACAAATTTCTTAATGTTTGTTAATAAAAATAAATAAATAGTGGATTTACGTAATAAAATGCACAAATTTTGTCCTATAAAATGAAAAACTATTAGAAAAACTATTAAAGATGAGTAATATGTCAAATAAATTGTTCAAGGAATTGAATATTTAGGGGAGAGGGTATGACAAGTAGAAGAGTGGGGCACGTTTAGCTTGACTCGAGTTAATTAGGGACCGTTTATGTCATTAGCTTAATTATTGAAATGATCTAGAAGGTCACATGTGACATTCGTCATTTTTCGATTCGATTCGTATTCGCCATTGTATTTGTTTTTATTATGTAAATCGACCCGTTTTGTATATAGAACCTTTCAATAATATAAAAATGATGAATTTTATGTTACAAATTTGTTTTATGGTTGTCGGATCTCAAGAACACCTTTTACAACCCTTAAAATGCCCCTAAAAATCCGATTTTCCCTTTGTGACACTTAGCAACGTGCTAAATGGAAAGGGCAGAGCCCTTAGCGCCACGCTAAGGTGCTTTGCAGCAGCAGTTTCGATTTTTTTTGTTTTGTGTTTATTTGACTCCTTTTTTTCCACCCGTTTGCATGCAATCATTTGAATTAAACCCTATGCATGACCCATTCAACTTACCTTATAAATACAAGCCTAATCCCTTCATTTTTACCTGCTCATTTCATCAAATCTCTCTCTCAATCTAAGATTTCTAAGGTTATTATTCAAGTTCTTGGCAGTTTGACTTTTCAAAGTCAAACTGAGTTTAATCTTACATTCTAACTAATTTCTTAGTAATTAAAGCTTGTTGTTGCAACACACATATATATATATACATATATATATATACACACAATATACCCCTTGTTTTCCTTCGGCTTTCACTTCTCCGGTCTCGGTCGGTGAAGTGTCGGGCTTATAAGGCAAGGCTACATGAAGGACTATTGCAATAATTGATTATTTTAATATATTGTCTTAATGCTTATTAATCTTGTAGTTACTATTTATTTAAGTTTCTAATTCATATTTATTTAGTTCCATGGTATTGGGTATGTGGTGACTAGCCTCGGTTTCATCCTGAGTTGAGAACCGAACCGAAACCGAACTTTCGTGTAAAAGTTTTATTATTAAAATTTTGAATGTAAAACTTATGTATTATTATTTATAAGTTATTTTACAAGTTCCATGGTATTTTGGCATGTGGTAACCATCTTCGGTCTTATTCCGAGTCAAGGACCGAACCGAAACCGAACTAAACCGAGTTTACTCGCTTTAGACACACAAGTTTGTTTTGGGCTACCGAAACTCATCATTTTCTTCAGGATTATATTTTAAACTAATTTTAAATTATTTTCTCAACATACTTGGCATGTCGGAATCCAACTGATTATAACAAGTTGGGACCGATAAAACCGAATACTCGCTTAACGGACGTTAAGTTTTTTCATAATAGAACTATATACTTGGTTAAGTCTTTTTGGATTTTATTAAGCTATCTCATAACATTTATCACTTTGGAAAGTTTACTTTGAGTTTGGTTAATTATCAAGTCTCGAACCGACAAATCCGAACACTCGTTTAAAACCTCGTTTTGGTATTTATATAACAAAGGGTCTTGCAATAGTGCATTATAACCCACATAGTTACTTAACATAAGTTGAGTAATACTAATGAATAGAATACCAAGACCCGGTTTCGCTTAAACTTATTTTTCAAGAAACATTTATTTAATTTCTCAAATATTTACATTTTAAACCATAAACTTTATTTACTTTACTTGTCATATACTTTACTTTAAACCCTTTCAAAACTATCTACTAACTCAAGACCCATTTAATCTACGTCTTGCTCGTTAAACCGACCGCTCCAATTATTCACGAATCAATCCTTCAAGTTACTTAGTTAACGTGAGTACCTTTTCATCCCCTGTTTTGGGGGTGACATTGCATACTTATTCAAATTATTTGTACTTTGTGTCTCACACCACAAACTCTTTAGTATATGTTACTTAAATAAATGCTCAATTTGTTGTTGTATGCTTTACATGATTACATGCTATATGTTTATTTCTTTTGGCGGGTTGGCCTCTATGAAACTATTAAGTATTACCATACGCTCCCCTAACTATTTTAGCTTAATTGCTAGTAGCATAGGGAAACTATTATCCGAGTATATTTGGTTGTTACCATATAGAGTTTATGGTAACAAAGTTAAGTTTGTGCAATGTTACAGTTTATTACTTGGTTGATTTGGAGACTTGAAGAACTATTATCTTGTGACCGTTTAGGTTATTAGACATAAATGAACAATTTACTTGTTTGACTATTTATTCGGTTATTTGTATGAACAATGATGGTTATTCATTATGAATTTAAATGAGTTGTTTAAATATTGTCACTTAGTAGTGTCGTTGTGCAATGGACAATTGGTCGTGCCCGGACATTTCTGTCACTTTTGGTCCAGATGTAACAGATTGGTATCAGAGCCATAGACTATAGGATAGGTGGTTAGATATAACGACCTAGTATAGTTTATGCTTTTAGGTCGTTATACGTGTTGCCTATACGTGTTTACCCTACTCGATTGTTCATTACACTTATTTATTTATATACTTATTTATTTCATCAAATCATAAATAACAATCTCAAAATAATCTAAGATATCCTTACCTTACCGCAAAAACATTAGTTTTTATTGTGTTTTATGGATCACGAGCTTAACTTTGATCCAATCTCCTTAAAGATTGTCTCATATGAGATGACCACTTTAAGTTGTCGAATGCAAGCGTTCCAGTTGCCTCCTTATATTTTGATGTTAAGACATAAAAGTCACGGTGATACGTGGACATAGTTTTTCACATATCTTTGTATCTCAAATTTTATTGGTTGTTATTATCGTGATTTGAGTCGCAAACATGAAAGACTCCACATTTTATCTCATTTTTATTTAAGATTTATCGTCAGGACATTAAGTCATGGTGATTCATGCACGACTTTTCCGTCTTTTAAATCCTAAAACATTATTTACAAGTTTCAAGGATTTAAATAATTTTTCCTTCCATTTAATCATATTAATCCTCAATCATAAAATTCTCATTTATATAATTTTATTTTTCCGTTATGATTAATTCTCATATGTTTTGATTTCACATAGTAAAGTTATTTTTTTTCACTTTGATTTCACACCACTATTTTCATTACAAGATTTCGACTTTTGTGATTTTTCTTCAATTTAAGTTAATATATTTCGACTACTCCTAATGACTTTCAATATACCATCTTCATTCATTAAGACTTTTTATAAACAAATTTTTTATCATATGAATTTCATTGTGTTAAAGGTTTTATGATAAATTTTACCTTGATTTTTCAAGTAAATTCCATTATATAAATTTTAAATTGTCTTTAAAGTCCTTATACAAGATTTCATTAAGAATTATTTTTATAACAATCCTGTTTATTTTGAACTATCATTTCACAATATTGATTATTTAAATTTCTCACGACATTTTAATTACACTATATTATATAATACACATGGTAGAATTTTCATTACCCAAATTTATCTCATAACAACTTTCATTATGAAATTTTTGGTTCATTATAACTTTTCACAAATAAAATTTTTATTATACGATTCAACTCGTTTTAAATTTCTTATGATAGTTTTGCCTTGATTTTCAAGAAATTCACAAATTTATAGCTTGTAATTGTCTTGAAATCCTCAATGCAAAACCTCATTGAAATTCTATTTTTAAAGACAAAAATCGTTTATTTTGATTTCTCGATTCACAACGCCAGTCATTTTAACTTACCATGATATTTTTGTTACACGATATTAAATTAATTTTCATTACGCAAATTTTTATTCCCAAAACAACGTTCATCATTCATAATGATACCTCATAACAAATTTCGACATTCAATTCACTTATTTTAATTTCCTCATAAGAAAAATTTTATTTTGATCTTTATAAAAATTTATTTTGCTTCCTCATGACAATCGGCTTTTATTTTTACAATAAACTTCCAAATACAAACGTTACTATCTTTGTTTCCCATGATATTTTCCACTACTTAATTTTAAGAATTTCAAGAACGATTTAAGTTACGCGGGTTGGTTTATTTCAAATTTTCTCGTAAATTATTTTACAGCTTAAGCCGGCCCGACGTATCGTAACAACTCTCGTTTTAGTGAAAAATTTTTAGCAAAGAAATTGTTGTGATTCACAAACTTGAATCTCAATATTTTTATAAAAACATTACGTTTCAAACATTTGTAGGAACCTCCTAAATATCTTTCTCTAACTATTATTACAACCTTTTATATGACGTGAGTTTTCTAAAACGCGAACAATCCGTGGTGGTTCACGAAAGTTCCGTTTTTGCGCAAAAATATTAACTTGTAATTTTATTATAAAAAGTTTCATTAATGTTTCAATCATTATTTATAAATTATGATATTTTCAATTTAAAACTTATTATTAGTCAAAATTTCTCTAAACGCAACCACAAGTTTCCAAACCCGTATTTCATCTCAAACTACCACCTTAAATCAAACCATCCTTCCACTTTAAAAGTTTTCCCACACAATCAAATCTTTCCTCAAGATGAACGAAACCTAACATACCAAAGTTATACCCCTACCAACTCAAACCCCATGCAAATCCAAGATGTACAAAATCAACCCAACAAATAGCCCTAAATACCGACACTTTTACGCCATGAAAACCTATCAAATTCACTAACCTGATAATTTGAAGACACCGAAAAACACACCCACAAATGCCTCGAACATATACAAACCAAAGTTTACCCAACTATGAATCAATCCTTTGACCCATGCTATGACAAATCACAAGCCATGTCGCCACACCATTTTCATCCAACCATAGAGTTTGATATCAAAATAGTAACCCAAACACTCCTTGCAAAATACATGTATAAACCGAATCTCAACCCAAACTAGTCAAGGTCGACTTATCCAACCCATCAACTTAACCCGAAATCAAATAAGCAAACCTCATCCAAATAGCCCAACCACTACTCACACAAGTCATCTAAGCCTAACCCACTCAAACGACCTAAACTCAACAAACCCCATCAAATCCAACTCAAGAAAACCCAACTACGCAAGATACCCAAAACACACTCACTCTTCACCAAATTTCCAAACAATTCACCATTCGGAGCCTAACCCTCTCCATACACACACAAGCTTCATTTTTCCCCTAAATATTATATATATATATATACACTTATATACATATATATATACAAGTAGTGTGTTTATAACGATATCATGTGCTCAAATATTCATTTTTAAATTATAAACTTTTTCAAGAATAACGATTTACGTATTATGCTCATATTTTATAAATCATCTTTGTTGAGTATAACAGTGTCATGAAAACTAGATTCTACTATGTGGATTTGTTTTCAAAGACTATTAAACAATTATACACATGTTTTCAAGATTATAAATATTGTCACATACGGTGATAGATAATCTCATAATAACTTTATAAATACGAGGTTTCATTTTAAACGTTGAATTCGAGATTTATTCAATAAAAAATTACAACATTCATTATTTTGCATAAACTCAATGATCATGGCTTTACGAATCCTTTTTGGGACACATTCATAAATGCTTCATACACTAGATATTGTAACATGAATTTTATTCGATAACGATTGATGTGAATTAATTCTTCTTATTATCGCAAGCATCATTTCTTTCATGATTTACTATCATCATATCAGCTTTACGTATGCAAAATTCCTTTAACAATTTAACTTACAAGATTTTCGTTTGATAGCAATTTAGATGTTTCTCTAACTACGCGTTACCGCGATGCTTTGTTATTATATACATTTTCTTGGAAATGATAGAACGGCTTTACTTGAGATTTTATTTTCGATTTTATTTTTATATTTACAAAAGAGTATATGATAAGGGATTTACAGATTTCGTCATTACGAGTCTCACTATTATTACGATTTTCCTTTCAATTGATGAGATGTTTCGATGGTAATTTTATGCACATGAGATTTCATTTTGTGTTTGATTATTCATGACCGAATTCAAGTTATTCAATAACAATTTGTGTACTACTTTAAAAACCTCATTTTCGCTAAAAATTTCGTTTACATTTTAAACGATATTTTCATGACTATGTTGTTCATGTTTGAGTATTATGCTTTTCAAGCAAAACACAATTCTATGCATTTTTCCACATTATTTCATCTACTCAATTAACGACCTATGTGTGGCTGTCTACAAGTTTTGGCGCTATTAAAAACCGTTACTATAATCATGATTATGTAAATGGTTTCACAATAGGAGCTGTGTTTACATTTTATTACATTTCTTCAATGATTTTGCCAAGTTAACCAAAATTTTTATTGTGATTTTGTGTTTGATACATGCTTACGTCACCCCATAGAACTCACCTCATTCTCATGTTATCACATTTCACGCAATCATACTCACAAATGTTTATTTTAACCTCAAATTTGTATTCCTCAAATTCTTATTTTCACATGTTTTGTTTTATCAAGTCTCTTTTAGTCCCTCAATGTTAGACCTCCATATTCCTTTTGATAACTTCCGACTTCGATTCACACCTTACTATTGCTTACACGATCATCTGTAGTTTTTTTAATCGAATAATTAAGATTTGCGGGTCATTTAAGGATTGATGTTATTCTTTTTTACTTATAAAATTCTAGTACATTTTCCTCTTTTCAAACGACACCCGATGGCAGTTTTCTTCTTTTTCGTTAGCTTATTTAAATTTCGGGACGAAATTCCCAAAAAGTTGGGGATACTGTGACATTCGTCATTTTCCGATTCGTTTCGTATTCGCCCTTGTACTTGTTTTTATTATAAAAACCGACCCGTATTGTATCCCGAACCTTTCAATATTATAAAAATGATGAATTGTATGTTACATATTTGTTTTATGGTTGTCGGATCTCAAAAACACCATTTACAACCCTTAAAATGCCCCCAAAACGCTCAAAACGAACTTCAGGGACTAAAGCTGCCAAAGTTGAAAAATCATATTTTCCCTTTGTGACACTTACCGCCGCGCTAAGTGGCAAAAGTGGCAAGGGTAGAGCCCTTAGCACCGCACTAAGGTGCTCTGCAGCAGCAATTTCGATTTTTGTTGTTTGTGTTTGTTTGACTCCTTTTTCTCCATCCATTTGCATGCAAACACTTAAATTAAACCCCGTGCATGACCCATTAAACTTACCTTATAAGTACAAGCCTATTCCCTTCATTTTTCCCTGCTCATTTCATCAAATCTCTCTCTCAGTCTAAGATTTCTAAGGTTATTATTCAAGTTCTTGACAGTTTGACTTTCCAATGTCAAACTGAGTTTAATCTTACATTCTAACTTATTAGTAATTAAAGCTTGTTATTGCAACATATATATAATATATACCCCCTTGTTTTCCTTCAGCTTTCACTTCTCCGGTCTCGGTCGGTGAAGTGTCAGGCTTATAAGGCAAGGCTACATGAAGGATTATTGCAATCATTGATTATTCTAATATATTGTCTTAATGCTTATTAATCTTGTAGTTACTATTTATATAAGTTTCTAATTCATATTTATTTAGTTTCTTGGTATTGGGTATGTGGTGACTAGCCTCGGTTTCATCCGAGTTGAGAACCGAACCGAAACCGAACTTAAGTGTAAAAGTTTTATTATTAACATTTTGAATGTAAAACTTAAGTATTATTATTTATAATTTATTTTACAAGTTCCATGGTATTTGGGCATGTGGTAACCATCCTCGGTCTTATTCCGGGTCAAGGACCGAACCGAAACCGAACTAAACCGAGTTTACTCGTTTTAGACACACAAGTTTATTTTGGGCTACCGAAACTCATCTTTTTCTTCAGAATTATATTTTACACTAATTTTAAATTATTTTCTCAACATACTTGGCATGTCGGAATCCAACTTGATCTTATAACAAGTTGGGACCGATAAAACCGAATACTCGCTTAACGGACGTTAAGGTTCTTCACAATAGAACTATATACTTGGTTAAGTCTTTTTGGATTTTATTGAGCCATCTCATAACATTTGTCACTTTGGAAAGTTGACTTTGAGTTTGGTTAATTATCAAGTCTCGAACCGACAAATCCGAACACTCGTTTAAAACCTTGTTTTAGTATTTATATAACAAAGAGTCTTGCAATAGTGCATTATAACCCACATAGTTACTTAACATAGGTTGAGTAATACTAATGAATAGAATACCAAGACCCGGTTATTTGTAATACTAATGAATAGAATACCAAGACTTGAAGAACTATTATCTACTTGTTTGACTATTTATTCGGTTATTTGTATGAACAATGATGGTTATTTATGATATTATGAATTTAAATGAGTTGTTTAAATATTGTCACTTAATAGTGTCGTTGTGAAATAGAAAATCAGTCGTGCCCCGACGTTTCCGTCGCTTTTGGTGGGGATGTGACATCACATTTATTAGGCTATGTGTAGTGGAGGCGCTACAAATTGGGGGAATTGCGACACGTGACGCCCAGTCTGCAAAGGGTAGGAATTTGTTTTAGGGTTGTAATGGTGTTGTAGGCTAATATATATATATATATATCCTACACAAACATATATAATAATATTTAATACATGTATATATATACTACACACTTTTCACCCGAAAAATAGTTGGCGCACTCCCACATCGCCCCATATTTCGCCGGGGGGGGGGGGGGGGTGTTGTAGCCTCTATCGCCCAAAAATTGCCCGAACAATTAGCCCACTATGGGTGTAGAGTATAAGGTAGTAGCGTATAAGCTTATACGGTGACTCATCTTATACGCTAGCACTGTAGACAGTATAAATAGGGCTTTCATGTTTAATTTTGTAATAGTTGTGATTTGTATTCAAAAGTGTTATATCAATATATCAATGTTTATGAGAGAATATGTTGTCATTCCTTTATGATATAATTCCGCTATTTCATTTAATATACCAAATATAATCGAATCGATCCAAATTATTATGTTTTCACGTACATGATACATTGCATGATGAGGATCATGAACTTACAGTTGGTATCAGAGCTTTAGGCTCATATTTACTACTGATTACAACACATTCAAAGGTTAATTGTTGAAGATTTTAAAAGTCAACTCATTACCCGTTTACATTTTCTTTGATTATTCTCTAGATTATGGATAAATTTTCAATTCAATTGGTCATTATGATCGTGGATACCTAGTCGTTGTTTCTGCAAGAGTGAATTGGATTAATTCAAACTAAAAATCAAGATTTGGATTCAAAATGTTGAACAGTCCGTACGAGCGTATAAGGTTGCTGGTGCATGTATAAGTTGTTATACAGAGTCTTTGTCCATATAAGTTGTTTGTTATATGGCGTATAAGGTTTGGACGCATAAGGTGTTATACGTTGGGTTTTAACATATAAGAGGTTTTACGGATTATAGTATTATACGCTGACCTGAGGTTATACGGAAAACAAAGTTATACGGGGAAATTTTGTCCGTATAAGGTATGCGGATTGAAAAGTTATATGTGAAAGGATATACGTGTGTGTTATTAGTTTTTCAAAAAATGGATGATTTAAATGCCTTTGTTACACATGCTTCACCGATCATTCATAATATTAAATTGGAAAATGAAATGGGGACGTCAACCAATTCCCCGAAGCTACTTAGGATGGAAGATTATCCTAATTGGGCAGATAAGTTTGAAACATATGTACAAGCTGTGAACTATGACACTTGGGAAGCTGTTGAAGTTGAGTACATCATTATGAGGAATGAAAATGGCACAAGTTATAGATTATCTCAAATACCTGAGGCTGACAAGCCTAGATTAATTCGTGAGGAAAAGATGTTGAATTTGTTTCAACAATCAATAAAATCTGAGATATTTCAACTACTACAACACAATGGGTCATGTCGTTCAATATGGGAGGCTTCGCTGAATAAAGATGCTAAAGAAATAGTTTGACATTTTCTCCATGGTCAAAGGTGAAACGAATGCCTCAAATGATTGAAATATATTGTCATCTGGTTAATGAGATGAAAAGGTTGGGTATTGATAAAGAAGGGTATGAATACATTGATAAACTGGCATATTCTTTATCTGACGATTGGGAGACATTCATAATGATTCAACAATTCAACCCAATCAATTATGCAAGACTGACTTTGGCCAGCTTTATTGAGAGATTGGAAGCTCAGGAGCTTGAGATTCGGAAGAAACAAAGAATGAAGAGTTCATCAGCAATTCAAGACGTTGATTTATATTTTAGTTCTTCACAATTAGTGATTTCCCCGAGCCAGAAGATCCAAAGTGCGTATGTTACAAATAGTAGTTTTGGTAGATTTCTTAAACTAGTCAACCATCCAACATGCCTCACTTTACAGGTTCTTATGTTGGAACCAATTCAACAACTTCTGCTGTTCCTGATTAATCATCAAAGACCACAAGTCCACCATCTTATGCTGTTCAATGCAATATTGCTTTGATTATCAAAAACAATAATGGACGTACTGTGAAGAATGTTCAAGAACACATTTCTTCTTAGGATCTGTCTTGGAGTCGTATGAGTGTTTGATCGCTGGTTGTATTAGAAATTATAATTTGACAAAAGTAGATTATGATCAAATTGACCCCGAGGAGATGGAAATGCTTGACATTCGTTGGTGTATGGCAAGTGTGGTGAGGAGGGCTCAAAGATTTAGAGAAATCACTAGGAAGAATTGTCTGGATGGAACCACTGATAAACTCGGTTTTGATAAGTCAAAGGTCAAATGCTTTTGATGCAAATAAAAGGGACATTTCAAAAGAGTGTACTAATTCTGAAGTTGGAGATTGAAGTCCCAATCCTTTTGGCCGAGACTACAACCGACAAGCAATATATCATCAAAGTTCACCTACACAAGCTGAGAGATCAAAGAAACATGAAGCTTCGTCCTCAAAGGCATGCCATGCTCAACTGGATTAAGGGTTTAGCTGGAATTAAGTGGTCCATAAAGCTAATGTGGCAGAAGTATTTGGTGAATGTTCACAAGTTAAAGAACAAGAGAACAAGGATGATGTAGAAAATGATTATGTGGTTGAAGGAATGAGTGATGCTGAAGAAGTTATTTCAACTACTATTGAGGATTCTTCTAAAAGTTTTGAATCAATTACTAATGAATTCTTTAAGTCATTTTTACCACATGATGTGTTTGAGAGTTTTGCAGGTTGGTTCAATGGTGAAGAAGTTCCACACGGAAAAAATGACTTCGGAATTGATGATGAGCTAGAGGAGGAGACTAATGAGACTAAGGTTGTTCAAAATGCAGCAAAGAGTGAAGCAAGTGAAAAATCTGAGATTGTTGATCAAGAAATAATTCATGATGTGGGAAAAGCACATCTTCTTCATGCAAACATGGCCGGTCAGGTAAAATTTTTATTCTAAAGAAGTTAAACATATTTGTGAATCACATGAAGAAAAGGAATTTGCTATTAATTCTTTGATAACATATTTTAATGTGCTAAAATAATTATATCAAAATGTTTCTTGAGTATCAAAATGTGAAAGATGCTTATGACAAGCTTCAATCGTGTGAGAAAAACTTGTGGATGAAAATTTCGTAAGATGAAAAAATGATTTCTATGCTCACTCACACGGTTGAAGATAAGCAAATTGTCATCAATAGACATGTGGATGAGAAAGCGGAAATCAAAAGTGAACTTTAGTTGACTAAAATTGAATTTGAAAGAGTTGAAACAAAACTAAAAAGTTATTCCTCTTCTCAATATGTTTTGGATCATATTGTTCTGAAAGAGATTCCAAAATATCATGCTGTTACGCCACCAATTTGGAGTTCTTATGTTCCAAAAGAACTTGAAGGATTTCTTAAGGCGTTTAATGTGGTGTCTGATTCACCACAACATGATAGTTCATGTGATGAGCAAGTTGTTCAATCTGTTCATAGTTCTGAGTGTGATAGTGAAATAGGCAAACAAGCTGCTGAATTTGTGCTGTCTGAATCAGAAAGTACATCTAAAGAAAGTGTTAAAATTGGTAATCAATTTGAGAAAACTAAACCCCAATCAAATGGTAAAACTGGTAATCAAAATTCTAGATTTGCTAAAACTAGTTTTGTTATTAAAGAAAGGGTATTGGTTTCAAAGAGGACAACCAAAAGTCGGTAAAACCATAAGATGGTTTTCAAAAGATTGTTTTTGTTAAAGGTGAGACCTCTGAAGAATAAAAAGAGGCTATCTTTACAAGGCAATCAAATGATGAGTTTTACAAACTCAAAGCTGAAAGAGAGAGCCAAGAGAATCATGTCCATTCTGTTAATAAATTTGTTGATAGAAGGAAGTCCTTCTGTTGTAATGAAGAAGGACATTTTTACTATTCGTGTCTTAAAAGATTTTCTCAAAAAGGAAAACATGTGGTGAACAAAAAACTATATGTTAAAGTTTATGTGGTTAAACCTAAACCTCCACCAATCAAGATTTTAAAAAGAGCTGTAGATAAGGAATACATCAAAAAGATTTTTGAAATCGGTGAATCTTCAAATGCTAAGAAAAATGATGGTTTTTATAAAAAGAAAAGTTCTGTTGGTCAGAACTGGGTGGCAAAGGTTAAAAGTAATGAAAATGAAAAACCACCGATTAAACAAGTTGTAAATCCAACTGATAACCAAGCTGCGGAGTCTTTAAAAGAAGTTGTTAATCAAGTTGATGAACAAGTTGTTGTTTCATTGTGTGATTATGAATATGATGATTTAAAGGAAGTTTTAAATGAAAAAAATGAAATAACCCAAGACCAAGAAGGCTTGGGTTTCCTTGTTTCACTAACTGTGTGTTTTTTAGGGGCTTTCAAGATCCAATGACTCACGTTGGATAATGCATAGTGGAGCCTCTCGACACATGACTGGAACTCTCCATCCACTAAAGAATGTTCAATCTATTCGAGGAGGGTATGTGAGATTTGCGGGAAATCAAGGAGGGCACATTGTTGGAGAAGGGACGTTATCGAATGGGAAAGTAATGTTCGAAAATGTGAATTACATCACGGAGCTTGAGAATAACTTGCTGAGCATTACCTCAAATTTGTCACAAAGGCTTTTCAACACACTTTACAAATCAAGATTGTTTGATTCTTAAGCCTGGGTATAAGATTCCAGAAGAGTGGATCTTGATGAAAGCAAAGGGAAAATGATATTTATATGCTTAACATGAATGTTGCGTCATCGACTCAAGGCACTGTTCTGTGTTTTGTCACCAAAGGTTCTGAAAAAGAATCTGTGTTATGGCATCGTCTCATGGGTCACATCAATGTTCAGAAAATGAACTAACTTATTCATAATCAATTGGTTGAAGGAGTGAATGTTAAGGGTTTTCATTTGAGTTCAGAGTGTTTGAGTTGCAAGAAGGGTAAGCAAAAGAAGAAGTCACACCCGACAAAATCTGTCAATTCAATCAACTTACCGTTTGAAAAGGTACCTATGAACTTATTTGGACCTGTGAATGTTAGAAGTATCATCGGGGAACTTTATTGCTTGAGGGTCACAGATGATTACCCACGTTTTTCTTGGGTAATGTTTCTTGAATCGAAGGATGAAACTTTGGACAATTTGATGACTTTGTTCAAAAAGCTTGATATGTTATATAACTTGCTAATCCGAAGGATTCTAAGCGACAATAGTACTGAGTTCAGGAATAACCTATGCTAAAATACTATTATGAGCGGGGTATTCTTCATGAGTTTAGCGCTCCTAATACACCACAACAAAATGGTGTTGCTGAACGAAAGAACCGTACTTTGATAGAAACAGCTATGACGATGTTGGTCTGAAGCTGTTGCCTCAGCTTGTTATACTCTTACCCGTGTCCTGACAGTAAAGAAGTATGGCAAAACCTGTTTTGAGCTACTTAATAGACGTAAGCCTAATTTGAAGTGGCTTGAGCCCTTCGGATCTCAATGAATTGTTTTGGATCCTGATGGAAAGTTCGGTGCAAAGTTTGTGGATGGTTTCTTTGTGGGTTATGCTAGTCCTTTAAGAAGATTATTTTTACCTATCATCAACCGTATTGCGCAAGTACAACATGTGGACTGTCAAAGGTATGCTACTCCTCTTCAAAGAGAACGTGATTCATGGATGTTTGACTGTGACAGCTTGTGGATTTGTTCTCATTTCCTGAAGAAGAACTCAATGATTGAAATGGCCACACTGTTATTTCAACAATATTCTGGTGAAGTTCTTCAAGAAGACAATGCTTGATGTTGATGACCATGTTAATGATACTCCGGCTTCACCTTCTTTTGATGATGATGGTGAAGATCATACTGATGTGATTGTGTCGCTGATTCAACCTGATCCTGTTAATTCTGATCCTGTAGCTACTGAGATTGTGCTTTCTGATGAAAATGTCACGAATCTTCCTAATGATGTGATAGTTCTTGATGAAGTTATGCCTCGAACTTTATCATATCACTTGGAAGAGAATATAATTGGAGATCTTAATTCTGGTGTTCGTACTCGAAGTCAGATTGACCAAAGTCTGAGGTGTTACCTTTGAACGACTTGTAGTTACACCCACCTCGGCCTCGCTTACTGTCATCAACCTTCACAGATTGAACTTCACTCGAGTCACCCTTCTCTCCCTCACCATATTTCTTACTCTTCTCCCCTAACTTCTTAGCAATTCTTACATGACTACCAGCAGACTTATCAGGTTGCAGTTCTTCACTGCTGTAGCTACAGCTTGAGCAATGGCGGCTTGAACAGCAGGGTTGAGTTGATACACTTCATTATGGCTTGGCCCTCGCAGAGTCTCACTTGGTCCTTTAGCAGAGTTAACAAATGGTTCTCCAGAAGGTTCTTGGACAATGCGTGGCCTACCACGACATCCTGTACGACCTCCTTGACCAAGGATCTTTCTTGCTCCAGCCATTCGTATTCAATAAGGAAACACAAACATCATCACTCAAGAAACTATTTAGTACAAGGATAATAAGGCTAACAGGTAATAACAGTGGCCAGAGTTGATTTGCTGATCACGTTACTTTCCGTGTCCTATACACTTCCCCTTATGAGTCTATTTGTGCTAAGTTCTACTTTTAAACAGTTAATCAATCAGACAATCAATTAATCCTACCCCTGACATTCACATATCCTTTTTTTAGCAATTAAGATAACATCAATACACATTATTTAGCCATACACTTTACCTTTATTTAGCTTGCTTGAGTGACACATGGCTATCTTGAACATGCATCTTCTTCGTTTCTTACTTAAATCCCATTCTCTGTTCGAGTAAGCATGTAGGATGCTTAATTCTCTCAAACTTTACTCTGATACCAACTTGTAAGGCACCGTTACCTGTGCCTCATGTTGGACATTGGATTTACTCATAAACACAGTTCCAAATATAAGAGTTAATTAAAACTTTCGTGGAATATAAAAACTTCATTCAATATTACATAACATTTCATAACTTGTCTTAAACAAACATCTTGTCTTTCAAATTAAACATCAATAAACATAAAAACATCTTGAGTCTTCAAATGCCAACCTCTTATTCTTCTGCCATGTGACCTGCTCAAGCTAGTTGTCTCATTCTACTCACCTGCGTGCATACTAAAAGTCAGCTACGCTGAGTGAGTTCTAGTTAATCATACAACATACTACACATTCATAATTACTTACTTTCCTACATACTTCATACTTTCATACTTTCGTTTACAACATACTTACTTACCTTCGTACCTTCTTTTTTTCATATCCACATATTACGTTTTAAAGAGCATTACGCCCTATAACATTTGCATATATTATTAGGGTATGCAACCCTGCAACCTTCGCATATATTGTTAGGGTATGAAACCCTGTAACCTTCGCATATATTATTAGGGTATGCAACCCTGTATCCTTCGCATATATTATTAGGGTATGCAACCCGTAACCTTCCACACATCCTATAACCATCCATAACTTTCTATACATACTTTGCTTAACAATACGTACAATATCCGAAGATCGTTCACGTACTATCAGGCATTCATTCATAATATAAACATACATATTTTCCTTAACAATATGTGCAATATCCGCATATCGTTCACGTACTATCAAGCATTTATTCGTAATATAAATATAACTATTACATTCATCATCAAGACATACACTTACCATTTAAGGAAAGTGTATTAACATTCACATTGAGTATGCACACAACCCCAAAAACATAACAAGGAAATGGGGCTAGAAACTCACCCGGATTCTGTTACGCTCTTCGTTAATTGTTATTCCCTTCTTTAATTGAGCTCTGCTAACTATATATTAATCATGTGCATCAATACTTGTCCTAAATCACATTATTCATATTTCAGCCCAAAATGGCTAAGCCTGGTCTTTTCTAATGGCTCTATAAAAGCATAGCCTTCTATTAGAATAGATTTTACTTAGAATATAATTTTACCCTCAACACTAATGTATTCAAATACTTTGTATTTGAATACAATGTGTTCCTTTCTTTCTTTCCTTTTGTTTGAATACTTAACACTTGCTTAATATTTTTTTCTCATTTTCTGTACTCGAATGGACTTTACAATTTGTTTTCTAACCATATGGGGTTCAAGGATATGTAAGTACTCAAATACACAATGCATGCAGACTGGTGTATTCGAATACATTAATGTATTCGAGTATGACATGTATGCGAACAAGTATAAAGTATTCGAGTTCTTGTATGTATTCGAATATGCATATCTAATCTAACATGTCCCTTGTATTCGAGTTGACGTATTGTAATCGAGTTCACATGTAATCGAATCATTGTATTGTAATCGAATATATACGTGTAATTGATCATAAGCATTGTAATCGATTCATACATGTAATAGAACATATGTGTATTCGAACCCTTTCATTGTAATCGAGTTATGCAAGTATTCTACATGCATATTGTATTCGAGTAGGCCTTATGTAATCGAACGTAGGGATTGTATTCGGGTAGTCCTTATGTAATCAAAATACTCATTGTATGCGAGTCCAAATTGTATTTGGGTATTTGTATGTATTCGAACCATAATGTAACCGAACATAACATTGTATGCGAATGTAACCATTGTAATCGGACGTAACTGTTGTAATCGAATGGGCTGATCCAGTTCGTTCTTTATATTATCCTTATCGAAGAGTACTTTATCATTTTCACTTATATTAGGGTATTATATTAACCCTTAAACGTTCCCGTTTCCATTTTTGGTTAAGGTCTAGCCCGTTCACCCATAAAGCTTGAACCTTTATGGGTTTAAAATGTTCAAAGGCTAGATCTAGGGTTTCCTTTATGAGCCGTAACCATAGCCGGGCTCATATATTCCATTTTATCATCAAGTTTGCAACTTTATGAACCATCTACACCCGATCTACTCTAAGGTTTAGTTTTCATGGAAAACCGTTCATAAAAACAATACCTTTATATGTAAAGGACATACCTTTTGACGTTTCTAGGCTACGGTTAGCTTCGGTTATGAACAATAATCTTGTATCTTGCTCGTGTATTCAAGATCTAACAAGATATAGTTTGGTTTGGTGTTGGATCTTCTTCCTAGGTCACGGTCGTGGATAGGGAAGGGTGTGTGTGTGTGTGTTTTAGAGTGTGTAAGGAGTAAGAAAGATAGAAATGAGGGTTTTAGGGTTTTAGGGAGGTTTAAGGGGGTATTTATACCCTCTCAAGGCCATGGACCCAAGGCCCTTCCCATCCCTTATTCCATCTTTCCTTCCCAAGTCCATACTCTTTATTTTATTTAATCCATTAATTAAATATTAACACACATTTAAATAGCGATCATCATTCCTTTTATTTATTAGTATAATATTTAGGATGTTACAAGTCTTCGCTTTTTAAAAAGTTTTCGTCCCCGAAATCTAACTATTACTAAAACAAGTCTGGGTAAAACTTGCGCATCTCTTCTTCAACTTCCCAAGTAGCGTCTGATCCCTTGTGATGCTTCCATATCACATTCACTAAGGGTATAACCTTGTGACAGAGTTGCTTTTCCTTGTGGTCAACTTTCTCTACGGGTTTTTCAATGTAGTTCAATCGTTAATTAACCTCAATGTCTACCAATGGCACATGAGACGTGTCATCAGCTAGACATTTCCTTAGATGAGAAACATGGAATGTTGGATGAATTCCTTCTAACTCTTCGGGTAAATCTAGCCTATAAGCCACTTCACCTACACGATCCATAATCTTAAACGGTCCAATGTACCTCGAACTTTTCATCTCTTTCTAAAACGAATAATTCCATTCCAAGGCGAGACCTTGAGCATCACAGTGTCACCAACGTTAAACTCAATTGGTCGTCGCTGCTTATCAGCATATGACTTATGTCTGTCTTGAGCAGCTTTCATCCTTGCCTTGATCTGATCAAACTTTGAAGAGGTTTCTTGCACAACCTCTAGAATTCTCATCTCCTTTTGTCCAATCTCTCCCTAACATACATGAGTTTTACAACGTCTTCCATACATCATCTCGAACGGTGGCATACCAATACTTGTTTAGTAGCTGTTATTATAGGAGAACTCTGCCAAATGCAGATGATCATCCCAACTTCCTCCAAAGTCTAAAACACAAGCACGTAGCATATCCTCAAGGGTTTGAATATTCCTTTCAGAGTGCCCATCTGTTTGAGGATGATACGCCGTACTGATGTTCAATCTTGTCCCCATGGCTTCATGGAATTTCTTCCAGAATCTCGAAGTAAAACGAGTATCTCTATCAGACACGATCGACAGTGGCACCCCATGCTTAGTCACAACCTCTTTTATGAATAAACTTGCTAACGTTTCTGACGAGATAGCCTCTCGTATAGGCAGGAAGTGAGCACTCTTTGTTAAACGGTCCACAACCACCCAAATGGTATCATGATGCTTAGCTGTACGAGGTAGCTTAGTTATGAAATCCATGGTGATGTGTTCCCATTTCCATTATGGTATTTCCAAAGGCTGTATTTTCCTATAAGGCTTCTGATGCTCTGCATTAGCTTGTAAACAAGTTAAGCACTTATTGACATAATTTACCACATCATTCTTCATACCCGGCCACAAATAGTCTCTTTTCAAATCCTAATATATCTTGGTGGATCCTAGATGAATCGAGTATCTCGACCTGTGGGCTTTGCCTAGGATTCGACCTCAGAGATCCCCATAGCGTGGAATCCACATACGGGCAAACCTAATCTTAACAACATGAATGTTTTCCATCAGTTCATCTTGTTGCCCTACAATTCTTTCCTTCTTCATTAGTCCATCATCCACCAACATCTCAGACTGTACCTTGATGATTTATTCAAAGAGATCCGAGCTAACAATAAACTTATACGACTTCACTGTTGCAATGAGTTCCTCATTCTTACAGTTTAGCACCTCAGCAACCAAATTACCTTTTCCAGGATAGTACTTGATATCGCAGTCGTAGACCTTTATCAATTCCAACCATCTTCTCTGCCTCGTGTTTAACTCTTCCTGCTCGAAAAAGTACTTTAAACTTTTAGGATCTTGGTAAATAGTATACTTAGTACCATATAGATAATGTCTACATATCTTGAGAGCATGTACTACAGTTGCTAGCTCTAAATCATGCATCAGATAAGTACTTTCATGAACCTTTAACTTTCTGGACACATAAGCTATAACCTTTCCTTGTTGCATCAATACGCAACCTAACCCACGATGCGAAGCATCAGTACAAACAACCAAATGCTAGTCACCATCAGGTAGATCAAGGATTGGAGCTTGCGTGACTCTTTTCTTTAATTCATCAAAAGCTTCTTCTTGGAACATACCGCAATTGAATACTACCGACTTTCGGGTCATCTCGTTCAACGGTGCAGCTATCTTGGAGAAGCCTTCGATGAATCTCCTATAGTAGCCAGCCAACCCTAAGAAGCTTCGTATATCAGTCGGGTTCAGCAGAGTCTTCCAATCGTTATCACCTCAATTTTAGCTGGGTCCACGGTAATCCCTTCAGGATTGATCACGTGACCTAGAAACTGTACTTCTCGCAACAAGAATGCGTATTTCAAAAACTTAGCATGCAACTTTTCTTCTTTCAAGACCTCCAATACTTCCCTCAGATGCTCAACATGATCAGACTCTCTATTTGAATAGATCCATATATCGTCAATGAAAACGATAACTGACTTATCCAACATCGGCCGACACACCCTATTCATCATGTCCATGAATGCTGTGGGAGCATTCGTTAGACCGAATGACGTCACGAGGAACTCGTAGTGTCCGTACCGCGTCCGAAACGCTGTCTTAGGGATGTCTGCCTCTTTCACTTTTAGCTGATGATAGCCTGATCTGAGATCTATTCGTGAGAACCAACTCGAACCCTGAAGTTGGTCAAATAAATCATCAATCCGTGGCAACGGATATCTATTATTTACCGTAAGTTTATTCAAATCACGATAATCTATACACATTCTCATACTTCCATCCTTCTTCTTAACAAATAACACCGGTGCGCCCCACGGGGAAACACTTGGTCTGATAAAATGTTTGTCAAGGAGTTCTTGTAGTTGTGACATTAATTCCCTCATCTCGGACGGCGCCAGGTGATAAGGTGCTTTTGCGACGGGTTGGGCTCCTGGTATTAAATCTCTCTAGAATCCTATCTCTCGCTCCAGTGGCAACCCCGAAAGATCCTCAGGGATTACTTCTGGGTAGCCGCACACGATAGGAACATCTTTCATTTCTTTCGTCTCGGCTGTATCTTTGACAACATACTCCAGGTAGGCACTGCACCCTCGCCTTAACAATCCTTCAGCTTTTATCTTCGAAATGACATTAAGCCCTAAACATTCCTTATCACCATAAACTGTCACCGCACTACCATCCAAGAACTTTACCTTATTATCCTACTCTTACACACTATCTGAGCTTCAAACTCAGATAACCAATCCATTCCCAAAACTACATCGAACCCTCCTAAGGTCATCACATACAGAGCAACAAGGAACTCACGTCCCTCTAACTCTATTTTACAATCCTTAACCATCTTCATTATTTTAACCGAGGTGTCATTAGCGGTCTCTACTATAAATGTTTCAGGTACTCGGCAACATTTCATTTTAGCTAACTTACTAAATGTTGTAGTTAGAAACTTCTATTCGCACCTGAATTAAACAATACTGAAGCAAAAGTCCATTCACTAAAAACGTACCTGTCACAACATCTGGGATCTGCTTGGCCTATTCTTAAGTCAACATGTAGGCTCTGGTCTTTGGTCTTGATGGTTCAGCATCCTTCTTTCCGCTTCCTCGAACTTCAGTGCATTCCCTAGCCATGTGACCCATCTTACCACACCAGAAACATGCTGGTTTCTCACTGCACTCATAAGCATAGTGCCCTACGTTCCCGCACTTATAACATACGTTTGATCTAATTCTGCACTCTCCCCCATGCGCCTTTCCACATTTACGACAAACATCAGTCCCCACGCACCACTTGCACTCACCACCGTGCATCTTACCACATGTCTTACACGATCTTTTTTCCCACACCTTCTGCTTCTTATCCCTAGGGTTCCACAATTGAGTACGGGGTCGTTTAGCATGATTGACCCATTTCTTATCCTTCCTCTCATCCCCCACCACAGCATCATCCATAGCCAAGTCATCATAAACCATCTCAGCGAGTTCCACTGTTGAGTCAAACGTAGCAGGCTTATTTGCCCTGACTAGCATGCGGACATTCTGCGGCAGTCCTCTTACATAGCACTTGTTCCGTTTGTCCTTAGTGTTAACCATATCAGGCACCAACCTAGACATTCGGTTGAATTCAGTGGTATACTCATGGTGTGTCATCCTTCCCGCTTTCAAGTTCAGGAACTTCATCTCAGCCCTTTCAATCTCAGCATCAGCACATAACCTCTTCATTACCAACTCCTTCAGATCATCCCATTTCAAGGCCTTAATCTCTCCCCGAATCTTCCTCTGCTCAACCGACTCTCACCAGTACATTGCTTCATCACCGAATGATTGGTTATCATAACCCACAACTTGGTCGAGACGACACTCGCTAATTCGGATAACTTTATCCATTGCGGTTATCCATTGGAGAGTAGTGATTGCGTTTCCTAAACCAGCCAGCTTCGGTGGATCGCAACCTTTGAACGACTTGTAGTTACACCCACCTCGGCCTCGCTTCCTGTCATCAACCTTCACAGATCGAACTTCACTCGAGTCACCATTCTCTCCCTTGCCATCTTTCTTACATGACTTCCAACAGACTTTTCAGGTCGCAGGTTCGTCACTGCTGCAGCTACAGCTTGAGCAATGGTGGCTTGAACAACAGGATCGAGTTGATACCCTTCATTCTGGCTTGGCCCTTGCAGAGTCTCACTTGGTCCTTCAGCAGAGTTAACAATTGGTTCTCCAGAAGGTTCTCGGACAATGTGGGGCCTACCACGGCGTCCAGTACGACCTCCTTGACCAAGGATCTTTCTTGCTCCAGCCATTCGTATTCTATAAGGAAACACGAACATCATCACTTAAGGAACTATTTAGTACAAGTATAGTAAGGCTAACAGGTGTTGGATCCCGTCTCGGATCTAGACGCGTCGATACATCGATTACATAACAACGATTAATACTTTAAATAGATACTTTATTTATAATATAGAGTGAATACATTATGGTGGATGGAAATAACTTATGGAGAGCATTAACTTAAATCTACATCTCTCTAAATATGTACACGCCTAAATTATGAGCATGGCTAACATATATATAGGCCATATGCTGTTCGTTAAGTTAACTCTAATTCGCTATATCTTCATAACGAGTTAGACATCATTCGTTATGCTTACATAATGAATGGGTATTAACATAACGAACTAGCCCTCATTCTTTATGCTTACATAACGAATGGGCTCATACCTTAACGAACTAGTCTAGATAACTAACGAATGGGATGGGTAATAACTTAACGAACTAGCCCTCATTCGTTATGCTTCCATAACGAATGGGCTCATACCTTAATGAACTAGTCTAGATAACTAACGAATGGGCCTCATTCGCTAAACAATCCATAGCGAATGGGCCATTTACAATAAATATACATTCTAGACAATCTATAACTTATTCGATCGCTACGGACACCAATACCGTGCACTAACAGACACCCCCTTTTCCGTAGTTATCGACTACTTTAATCTTGAATAATTTAACTGCAAATCACCAGTCACAAAACCGTGCACTAACAACAGGTAATAACAGTGGCCAGAGTTGATTTGCTGATCACGTTACTTTCCGTGTCCTATACACTTCCCCTTATGAGTCTATCTGTGCTAAGTTCTACTTTTAAACAGTTAATAAATCAGACAATCAATTAATCCTACCCCTGACATTCACATATCCTTTCTTTAGCAATTAAGCTAACATCAATACACATTATTTAACCATACACTTTACCTTTACTTAGCTTGCTTGAGTGACACATGGCTATCTTGAACTGGCATCTTCTTCCATTCTTACTTAAATCCCATTCTCTGTTCGAGTCTAATCATGTAGGATGCTTAATTCTCTCAAACTTTTCTCTGATACCAACTAGTAAGGCCCCGTTACCGGTGCCTCACGTTGGACATTGGATTTAGTCATAAACACAGTTCTAAATATCAGAGTTAATTAATACTTTCACGGAATATAAAAACTTCATTCAATATTACATAACATTTCATAACTTATCTTAAACAAACATCTTGTCTTTCAAACTAAACATTAATAAACATAAAAACATCTCGTGTCTTCAGATTCCAGCCTCTTATTTTTCTGCCATGTGTCCTGCTCAAGCTAGCTGTCTCATTCTACTCACCTACGTGCATATTAAAAGTAAGCTACGCTGAGTGAGTTATAGTTAATCATACAACATACTACACATTCATAATTACTTACGTTCGTACATACTTCATACTTTCATACTTTCGTTTACAACATACTTACTTACCTTCGTACCTTCTTTCTTTCATATCCATACATTACGTTTTAAAGAGCATTACGCCCTATAAGTTCACATATATTATTAAGGTATGCAACCCTGCAACCTTCACATATATTGTTAGGGTATGCAATCCTATAAACTTCGCACATAATATTAGGGTATGCAACCCTGTATCCTTCGCATATATTATTAGGGTATGAAAACCCGTAACCTTCGCATTTATTATTTAGGTATGCAACCCGTAACCTTCCACACATCCTATAACCATCCTTAACTTTCTATACATACTTTCCTTAATAATACGTGCAATATCCGAAGATCGTTAACGTACTATAAGGCATTCATTCATAATATAAACATACATACTTTCCTTAACAACACGTGCAATTTTCGAAGATCGTTCACGTACAATCAAACATTCATTCATAATATAAACATAACTATTACATTCATCATCAAGACATACACTTACCATTTAAGGTAAGTGTATTAACATTCACATTGAGTATGCACACAGCCCCGAAAACATAACAAGGAAATGGGGCTTGAAACTCATCTGGATTCTGTTACGCTCTCCGTTAATTGTTATTCCCTTCTTTAACTGAGCTTTGCTAACTGCATATTAATCATGTGTATCAATACTTGTTCTAATCACATTATTCATATTTAAGCCCAAAATGGCTAAGTCTAGTCTATTCTAATGGCTCTATAAAAGCATGGACTTGTATTAGAATAGATTTTACTTAGAATATAATTTTACCCTCAACACTAATGTGTTCAAATACTTTGTATTTGAATACAATGTGTTCCTCTCTTTCTCTCCTTTTGTAATTGAATACTCACTTGCCTAATCTTTCTTTCTCCTTTTCTGTATTCGAATGGAGGTTACAATTTGTATTCTAATCATATGGGGTTCAAGGACATGTAATTATTCTAATACACAATGCATGCGGACTGCTGTATTCGAATACATTAATGTATTTGAGTATGCCATGTATGCGAACAAGTATAATGTATTCGAGTTTTTGTATGTATTCAAATATGCATATGTAATCTATCATGTCCCTTGTATTCGAGTTGACGTATTGTAATCAAGTTCACATGTAATCAAATCAGTGTATTGTAATCGAATATATATGTGTAATCGATTATAAGCATTGTATTCGATTCATACATGTAATCGAACATATGTGTATTCGAACCCTTTCATTGTAATCGAGTTATGCATGTATATGAAATGCATATTGTATTTGAGTAGGCCTTATGTAATCGAACTTAGGCATTGTATTCGAGTAGGCCTTGTGTAATCGAAATACTCATTGTATGCGAGTCCAGATTGTATTCGGGTATTTGTATGTATCCGAACCATAATGTAATCAAACATAATATTGTATGCGAATGTAACCATTGTAATCGAATGTAACTATTGTAATCGAACGGGTTGATCCTGTTCGTTCCTTATATTACCCTAATCAAAGAGTATTTTATCATTTTCACTTATATTAGGGTATTATATTAACCCTTGAACGTCCCCGTTTCCATTTTTGGTTAAGGTCTAGCCCGCTCACCCATAAAGCCTGAACCTTTATGGGTTTACAACGTTCAAAGGCTAGATCTGGGGTTTCCTTTTTGAGCCGTAACCATAGACAGGCTCATCTAGTCCATTTTATCAACAAGTTTGCAACTTTATGAACCATCTACACCCAATCTACTCTAAGGTTAAGCTTTCATGGAAAACTGTTCATAAAAACTATACCTTTATATTCAAAGGACATACCTTTTCTAGGCTTCGGTTAGCTTCGGTTATGAACAGTAATCTTGTATCCTGCTCATGTATTAAAGATCTAACAAGATATAGTTTGGTTTGGCCTTGGATCTTCTTCCTAGCTCACAACCGTGGATAGGGAAGGGTGTGTGTGTTTTAGAGTGTGTAAGGAATAAGAAAGATAAAAATGAGGGTTTTAGGGAGGTTTAAGGGGGGGTATTTATACCCTCTCAAGCCCATGGACCCAAGGCCCATCTCATCCCTTATTCCATCTTTCCCACCCAAGTCCATACTCTTTATTTTATTTAATCCCTTATTTAAATAACGAGCATCATTCCTTTTATTTATTAATGTAATATTTAGGATGTTACATATACCAAGTGGGTTTTCAAGTGCAAAAGGGACGAAAATGGTATAATTGTCAGAAATAAGGCTCGATTAGTGGTTCTTGGTTATAATCAAAGGGGAGGAATTGATTTTAACGATGTCTATGCTCCTGTTGCTAGACTTGAGGCAATTAGAATTTTCTTAGCCTTTGCATCTTGGAAGGGATTCAAGGTCTACCAGTTGGATGTTAAGTCTGCTTTCCTAACCAGTAAATTTGTTGTAGAAGTCTTTGTAGGACAACCACCGGGGTTTGTCAATTCGATCCACAAAGACAAAGTGTACTTTCTGGACAAAGCTCTTTATGGTCTACATCAAGCCCCGAGAGCTTGGTATGACACATTGTCTCAACATTTGTTAGACAATAGTTTTGTTCGTGGCACCTTGATTGTACACTCTTCACAAAGGAAATGGATGGTCATTTACTGATAGTCCGTGTCTATGTGGACGATATTATTTTTGGGATAACGATGTGTTGTGCAAAGATTTTAAGGAGGTTATGAAGTCGAAATTAGAAATGAGAGCTATGGGAGAGTTGAAGTTTTTCTTGGGATTGAAAGTCGAACAAGAGTCTGATGGGATCTTTATTCACCAGACAAAATTTGTCAATGATATCCTTGAAAAATTTCAACATGGCTGACTCATCGCCGAGTAGCACTCCTATCTCGATTAATCATGGAATTGGTCCTGATCCCACCGGGGAGAAGGTGGATGAAACACTTTACCGTTATATTATTAGTTCCCTCATGTATCTTACTGCTTCTAGGCCAGACATCATGTATCCAACGTGTCTTTGTGCCCGATATCAATCCAGTCCAAGGTTCTCTCACCTAACGTTGGTGAAGCGGATACTTCGGTATCTTAAGGGGAATCCAGGGGTTGGTCTTTGGTATCCTCGAGACGATGTATATGAGCTGAGAGCATTTTCTAATTCTGACTATGGTAGCTGAAAGCTGAACTAATCTACAACCGCCGGGTGTCAATTCTTTGGTAGTAGGTTAGTGACATGGCAGTGTAAGAAGCAGACGACTGCATCGCTATCCACATGTGAAGCCGAATATGTAACTGTTTCTAGCTGTTATTCCCAGGTTTTTTGGATACAACAACAAATGCGCGACTACAGTTTGAATTTTCTTACTACTCCTATTTTTGTAGATAATACTGCTGCTATTTCCCTAACTAAAAACCCGGTAAGTCACTCAAAAACAAAACATATTGACATACGGTATCACTTCATCCGTGATTGTTACAAGAAGAAGTTGATTACCGTAGACAAAATTCACACCGATGAACCAAAAGCTGATCTTTTTACTAAAGCTTTTGATAAAAACATATTTTTGTATTTGTTGGCGCCTAATGGTATAAAGTCTATGGTCAGTGGGAAAGTGAGTGATACCGAGGTTATGGATTCCGACCTTTGAGTAACTGTTCACCTGGTCAAATTTTCTTTTTAAATATTTTCTTTAAATGGTTTTTGATATTAGGGGGAGAAATGGGTTTTGAAAATATAAATATTATGATTTCAGTATGTATAGAGAAAAACTGAAAACATTCAGATATACCCTTTCACTGAAAATTATGTCAGTTACTTACATTTAAAGGACATATACTTGTATATGTTTGGTCCTGATATTTACTTATAGATATTTGGGAGAGCCATTTACCTGAGAATGGAAAGTAACTGGGGCGTTTGGTAAAATCTAAAAACATTTGAAAAACTCAAAGTCAAAACATTGAAAAATGTGAAAAATACAAAAACAATAGAAAATTGTTCCTCAAAATGAGTTTTGAAGCATAAAAGGAAGATGTTAGTACATTGATTGTCTTGTTTCAAATCCGGTAAATTGAAGAATAAAAGTCAATTTCTTAATGTTCAGTGTATGGGTAGGCTTTTGAACAAACAATTAAGGGAATAAGTGATATAAACATAAATTGCCATGTTGAAAGATGGGTTAGTATTCTAGCAAAAGTCTTTGTAATGAAGGCAGAAATATAATAGCCTGTCATACTTAATCCTTATATTTCAGTAGATCACCAAAAATAAAGTGTTAATAAAGTGTTTTAAGCGTCTGGTACATGGTCTACACTTCAATGGTTTATGGTTTTATGGCATTCAACCCTGTATTGATGGGATGCATTAGGCTTCTGGAGCCATGAGATCTTTATGCGGTTTTCATCTGGGTATTCAAAAGAATACTTTAAATCCTGCTCTAGCGAGTGAACCCCTAATAAGTCATTAAACTTTATCGCTATGCTCAAATGTACAAAATTTCTCTACATACTTGATCAAAAATGTTAGTCATACATTGTTCCTCCCTTGCTCGTGTCTTAATACCATTAAGAAACGTACCCCAAGGGAATATGATGTATGTAAGATAACAGATGAAATCGCGAATACTCATCCTTGGCAAAGGAAGCTTGGTGTGTTGCTTGATAACGGGGGTATGTCTTGTTGTGGAAAGTCGTTGCTATGATTGGAAAAAAGTTAAAATTTTTAAATGTTTTGATCAGCTGGTTCTAAGGATTAAGTCAAGTTGGGGTGATATGGTAAAGATCAAAATAAGCCTGAATCAAGATTAGAAATTGATCATGTTATGATATTATGTGCTTAATTGAACCTTAATCATATCACTGATGTATCTGAATCTTTTGTTACAAAAGTTGGACAACAATATTCATAACCGACTTAACATCAGACATAATAAAACTGAAAACCATGATAAAAGAACGAATTGATCAATATGATTCCTTGCTCAACTCACAAAAATATGTGTTTTCATTTTCGTTTATGTACTCGTTTGATATATTTTGTCTTGTTTACATCTTTTCGTTCATAAACCAAAAAGATTTTTATTTCTTATTTATTTTAGGTTTTGGTGAATGGTGATTCGGGTCTGGATATGCAAAATAAAAATCGAGAGGTTGTTTTTGACAAAAATGATACAAAATACCATGTTGAAGAAAGATGAGGGAAAATTTGAAGAAAAAGTAATTGAAGGTTATTTCTTAGGTTACGCATCACCTAAGAAACATGTATTTAACTTTACTCGGGCTGTGTAGAGGAGTGGTACCATGTTGATTGCCAAAGGTATACGACACCTTCCCAAGGTAAATGACCTGTTTGGATGTTCGACTATGAGATTTTATTTAATTCATTCACTGTAACTGTAGATAAACCTGAGGAAGACTTGGTGCGTGCGTATTTGGAAGACCAATACTTACCTCCAAGATTTTCAGCTGCTAATCATGAAGATGCTCCATAAGATGGTCTTCCTGATGTATCCGATGTGATTTCTATATCTTCGGATGATAGTCAGTTTGTTGATTCTTCCTCAGCTCCATTTCCTGAAACACATGAGATTGGTGAATAGTCTCATGATACTAAGGAGAATCTCACTAATTTAACAAACAATGTTGTTGTGATTGAGAATCCTATGCTTTGGATTCATAATTACCATCCACAGGACAACATCATTGGGGAACTTGATGTAGGTGTGCAAACACGTCATCAAGTTGCTACCTCAAGTGAGTCTAACATATTGCGTGCTTATGCGGATTTACATTCTTCGGGAATCATGAATCTCGCCAAATACATTTGCTTTCTATCTCAAGTGGAGCCTAAGATTACTTGTATGGCACTTGCAGATCCTTCTTGGGTAGAAGCGATGCAAGAGGAATTGCAATAGTTTAACCTACTGGGTGTATGGGATCTCATCGATAATCTCGCTAGAGTTAAGAAGCCTATCCATACGAAGTGGGTATTTAAATGTAAAAAGGACGATCGTGGGTTGATCGTGAGAAACAAAGTACGGTTTGTGGTGCAAGGTTTCCATCAGCAAGAGGGAATAGACTACACTAAGGTATATGCTCCATTCGCAAGATTGGAAGGTATACGTATATTTTTGGCTTATGCGGCTTACAAGAATATTAAAGTTTTTCAGATGGATGTGAATAATGCTTTTCTCAACAGAGAATTACATGAGGAAGTATTTGTTTGCAGCCTCCTGGCTTTAAAGATCCTGATTATCCGGACCGAGTTTACCATTTAAACAAGGCCCTGTATGGTCTACACCAAGTCCCGAGAGCTTGGTATGGCACGCTTGCTGACCATCTTACTGATAACGACTTTAAGCGAGGGACTGTAGACTACACATTATTTTATAAGCATGTTGGTGATGATTTGCTACTCATCCAGTTATATGTCGACGACATTATCTTTGGGTCAACAAATGACAAGTTATGTAAGGATTTCGAGAAGTCAATGCTAACTAAATTCAAAATGACCTCGATGGGAGAGATGAACTTCTTTTTAGGTTTGCAGGTTCACCAGTCAGACAAAGGAATCTTCATTCATCAGACGAAGTACGTGAACGATGTCTTGAGCCGATTTAAGATAACTGCCAGAAAAATACCCTCAACTCCTCTCCCCGTGGGTCACAATTTATCACCGGATGTATTGGAGGATACCATCGACCCTACCATTTATCGAGCGATGATAGGTTCTTTATTGTATCTTACTGCTTCTCGACCTGACATAATGTTTGCAATTTGTTTTTGTGCTAGGTACCAAGAAATTTCCCGAGTGACTCACATGGCAGCGGTAAAGCGTATACTTCAATATCTGAGGGGTAATCCTGACATCGGGTTATGGTATCCCAAGGACGATAGTTTCGATTTCACTGCGTTTTTTGACTCGGACTATGGAGGGTGCAAGATCAACTTTAAATCGATTACAACGGGTTGTCAATTCCCAGGAAGTCGGTTTGTTTCCTGGCAGTGTAAGAAGCAGACAACGGTCTCCACTTCAACTGTCGAAGCCGAATACGTGGCAGCCTCGAGTTGTTGTTCACATGTTTTATGGATCCAACAACACTTTCAGGATTACGGATTGAAGTTTCTTACCACTCCCATCTATATTGATAACTCTTCTGCTATAAGTATCACCAAGAATCCCGTGCAACATTCAAAAACTAAACATATCCAAATTCGATATCATTTTATATGGAATTGCTTTGAAAAGAAATTAATTGATATTGAGAAAGTGCACACCAATTTTCAAAAATGCGATCTGTTTACAAAGGCATTTGATAAAACACGTTTTAACTTTCTGCTTGGTTTAAATGGATTAAAAACTCTTGCTGATATCCTGAAACAAGGATATCTTTATTTTCTGTTTATTTTTCTTTCAGTTAATTTTTATGTTTTGGGTTTTGAGGGTGAAATAGAAAATACAAAAATATTGTGCTTTTTGTTCGTATAGAAAAAATCCAAAAACATTGAAATTTTTTGAAAAATACCAAAATATTGTGATTTCGTGTTTTAAAATATTTTAAAAAAGTCAAAAACATTGAAAGATTAAAAAAACAAAAATATTGTGATTTTCTGTTTGTATAGAAAAATCCGAAAAGCCAAAAAGATTGTATTTTTAAAGTATGTACAGAGAAAAACCAAAAAGAATTTTGTATACTTTCACTTAAAATTATGCCATTTACTCATATTTGAAGTACATATACTTGTATATGTTTGGTCCTAATATTTACTCGTAATTCTTCGGGATAGGCATTTACATGATAATGGAAAGTAGTTGGAGTGACTATTGTGCGTTTTTTATTTCTCTTGCTGAAAATTATGTCGGTTATTTAAGTTTCCATTGTGGAACAAGCTTGCATGTTTTGGTCCTGTAATCTACTTGTGGATTGATAGGATAACCATTAATCTATAGACTAAAAGTAACTAGGGCGATTGAATTTATTTTTATGCTCCTTAAATATTTTGAGTTTGAAGCAAAAAAAAGAAAATGATAGTACATTGATCATCTGGTCCCATATCCAAAAAGAAATAAGCTTAAAAGACTGAGTGTTTAATTGTATTGGTGCATTTATAGGTCTTAAACAAGCAGTTAGAGTAAAGTATGTAATATAAACATAAAAAATGCCAAATTGAAAGGGGTGTTAGTCTCTATCAAAAATCTCGGTAGTGATGGCAAAAATGTAATAGCCTGTCATACTCAAGCCTTATGTCTGTTTGATCACCAAAAACAAAATAACTTTTGATTAAAAAGCTTTAGGATTCTGGACACTGTGATTCTTTATGTGGCATAATCATCTGGATATTCATATGCATGAATATTTCAAATGCTTTTAGAGTAAACCCAAAGTCATTAAACTTGATCGCTGCTGTACATTGTACAATTTGAATTACTGACTTGATCAAAATTCGCTCTTAGTCATACATTGTTCCTCCCTTGCGCGCATCTTAATACCAATAAGAAATGGACCCCAGGGGACACAATGTATGTAAGCCGACATATGGACTCACGCATACTCACTCATAGTAAAAGAATCTTAGTGCATCAAACAAAATCTATAAAATCAAAAATTTTGATCGACAACATAATTGTTTAAGTCAAGTTGGGGTGATACGGTAAAAATCAAATTAAGCTTGAACGAAGATTAGAGGCCGCTAGTTTCTGATATTCTGTGCTTTAATTGAACCAATTAATCATATCACAAAAACACTTGAAAGTTTGTTATAAGATTTAACTGGACAACAATATCAATGACCGACTTAACACTAGTCATAATATCGGTGAAATATAAAACTGTGATGGAAGGGCAATTTAGTCAATATGATTCTCTGCATAAACTCACCATAAATACAAAAATATGTATTGCTTTCGTAAAACTTACAAAAACAATTTTTTTTTTGTTTTCTACTTTATGCTTATTTTTCGGATTTGCTTGTAAATAATTTGACTCGAAAAAGAAAAATACCAAAAAGATTTTTTATTTTCCTTTTATATTATTTAATCATTTTATTTGTGTTTTTAAGTTATTTTAAGTTAAGTGTTTTGAACGTAAAACACGTTAAGGTATTTCATCTTACCACGGTGGGTAAGATCAGTAAGGTATTATATCATTGGGACACGATTTTCGATGTTTAATTTATTTATTGATTTATTTATTATTCATTTTATTTGATTTAATTATGGGATTACTCCATAGAATAGTAACCAACTTTGAAAGTTGTTCTAATCAGGTCACTGATGTAAACTTTTATTCCAATTAGGTCATTAAACTTTCATTTTTGTTCCAATCCTAGATATTTTACCTGGACAGCAGGTAATCTAGGTTTTTTTTTTAGTTTTTCAATGTTTTTACTTTGCATAATAACTTTTAAAGGTTATGAAAATTAGTAAGAATACGAAATATAATTTTAAAATTCCGAAAATTTGTAAAAAAAGTTTGAAAAATTGCAATAAATTGTAAAAAAAATTAAAAAAATGTTCAAAACGGGTCGGAACGGGTTAGGATCAACATATTCGGGTTAGAACGGGTCAAGACCGGAACGGGTAAAAACGGGTTTCGGGCCATTTTTTTTTGACCAACGACTCAGCTCGTTTTCAACACGTTACAGCTCATTTTAACAACAAAAGCTCGTTTAAGCGATTTATTCTGTTCGTTTAAGCATCTAACGGCTCGTTTAAGCGATTTTTCAGCACCTAACAGCTCGTTTAAGCGATTTTCAGCTTGTTTCAGCACCTAACGGCTCGTTTAAGCATTTTTCAGCTTGTTTCAGCACCTAACAGCTCGTTTAAGCGATTTTTCAGCTCGTTTCAGCACCTAATAGCTCGTTTAAGCGTTTTTCAGCTCGTTTTAGCACCTAACAGCTCGTTTAAGCGTTTTTCAGCTCGTTTAAGCACCTAACAACTCGTTTAAGCGATTTTTGAGTTCGTTTCAGCACCTAACAGCTCGTTTAAGTGATTTTTTAGTTCGTTTAAGCGCCTAACAGCTCATTTAAGCGATTTTTTCAGTTCTTTTCAGCACCTAACAATGATTTAGGAACGGGTTTTGGGTCGGAACGAACTGAATTATCGTTTAAATGAGCTATTAGGTGTTGAAACTCGCTGAAAAATCGCTTAAACGAGCTGAAAAATCGCTTAAATGAGCTCTTAGGTGCTGAAACGAGCTGAAAAATGGCTTAAACGAGCTATTAGTTGCTGAAACGAGCTGAAAAATCGCTTAAACGAGCTGTTAGATGTTGAAATGAGCTGAAAAATCGCTTAAATGAGCCGTTAGGTGCTGAAACGAGCTGAAAAATCGCTTAAACGAGCTGTTAGGTGCTGAAACGAACTGAATAAATCGCTTAAATGAGCTTTTGTTGTTAAAACGAGCTGTAACGTGTTGAAAACGCGCTGATTCGTTGGTTAAAAAAAAAAAGCTGACCCGAAACCTGTTTTGACCAGTTTCGATCTTGACCCGTTCTAACCCGAACATGTTGACCCTAACCCGTTCCGACCCGTTTTGAACATTTTTTTTATTTTTTTGTCAATTTTTGCAATTTATTGCAATTTTTCGAACTTTTTTTACAAATTTTCGGAATTTTAAAATTATATTTCGCATTTTTATTAATTTTCGCAACCTTTAAAAATTATTATGCAAAGTAAAAACATTGACAAATTAAAAAAAACCTAGATTACCTGCTATGCAGGTAAAATATCTAGGATTGGAACAAAAATGAAAGTTTAATGACCTAATTGAAACAAAAGTTTACATCAGTGACCTGATTGGAACAACTTTCAAAGTTGGTTACTATTCTATGGAGTAATCCCTTTAATTGTTTTTTAGATTTTAACTTAAATAAAAGAATATTTGAGAAAATTTGAAAAAGATATTAATTTTGATTCGTTATTTATGAATAACGAATGGGGTTATTTATAACGAATTATCTCAATTCGTTAACACTCTAATTCGCTTCTGCTACTCTGTAACGAATGACCCCAATTCGTCATCCATCATATAACGAATTAAGCATGAATCAAATTCTAATTCGTTATTGATTCGTGTTAAGTATTAACGAATCACTCATTCGTTTGCCACGAGTAACGAATTTGTTTCCACGTGTAACGAATATGATAACGAATCGACTAATTCGTTATTTCAAAATTAACGAATCAGATGATTCGTTGTCTTGGAAAAAGTGCCAACTCAATGCTTATAGGGAACTGTGAAGACCGATTCGAATTCATTCGTTCACTATTCACTTTTCTTCTTCACTAAGCAAACCTCTGGCCAATTTTTTCCAGAAAAATCAATCGTCACTAAACCTGTTTTTGATCATCAATCAAGTATCGTAAGATATAGAGGATCAAAACGCAATAAGTTTCGTTGATTATCATGACCATTTCAGGGGTCTTTTGATCGATTTTGAACTTATATACATAAACATCAATTAACCTATTTTATACTAAGATCCAATCAAAATGGACAACACAAATCGATCGTCAATGTGTTTTCGAGATGATTAAGGTCATTTCTAAGGTTTTACATCGTGTATTATGGGGTAATTGAGTCTGGGTTGAAATGTTTGACCATCAATGTTCTTGTTAATTTTGACTTTCACTCATGCAAGTCAAAATTGAACATCATTGGTGCTAATTCGTTATAGGTTAACGAATTGAAACTCATTCGTGTTCAATTCGTTACCAATGACTTAACGAATCAACCTTCTTCATGAAAAATGATAACAAATTACTTCACATTCGTTCTTTAATTTGTTATCTCTTTAACCATGATTCGTTATATCTAATTCGTGTTCTTTCCATGATAACGATATAACAAATCACCCAATTCGTTATAAAGAATCAAAAAATATAACGAATTATATTTATATTTATTTTAAATAAATTTTTTTATAATATTTATATTATTTGTTTTTCGTTTTACTAAATCTCGGATTTATATATTTTCAGTTATGGCTGACGAGATTGTTCAGGATCCTCCGATAGCTGATTAAAAACCAATACAACAACAGGCAGTGCAGCAGCCACAAGAACAGGATCTCCCGTTACTGCTGTTCGACAAGTAGCATAACATCTGCGCTTTTGTTGGAACGAACTTTGCTGATGAGGATATTTTTAGGGAGATGCTAAATTTTATACATCGTTCACGTATTAGTTATGCCGTCACAGCGAACCCTGAGATTCGCTTTAGTATTATCCGTCAATTCTGGAACTCAGCTCGATATGTGGAGTCTGAGGATCATATAGCTGCCGAGGTTAACGGAAAACCGGTTGTAATATCAACCGAGGAGATACAAAGGGTGTTGAGGTTTGGTGATAATGTGAATAACCCGTGTGATATTGATATAGGGTTGATCTGTGGTCTTTTCGGCCGAGTATTTTATGTTGGCGAACTGGAAAAGTCCATGTATAACAAGGTAAACTTGTGTCCCACGTACAAGTATTTATTGCACGCACTCATTCATTGCCTTGGTGGACGAAAGGGTGGATTTGACGAGTGCCGGATTATGCTCCAGTCGGCATTCGTCGCTTTGATATTGAAAAAGCCGTTCAATTTCTCCGAGATGATTTTCTATCATCTCAACGAAAACTGTTTAGTCAAGCATCAAAACAAATTTCTTATGAATCCCCGGTTTCTCCAGTTGCTTATTCAGGATGCGATTCCTGATCTGGTGATTGATCCAACGCTTCAAATGACGTGTTGAAGCTTAAACATATTAAAGCTGATACAATGAGAAGAATGAAGCTGTACCATCAGGATACACCGAGGACCAAACACTTGATTGGTCACATTTCTAATCCGGCGTATGTCTGTCCTTTTGATGATCGTTGAATCCACGATGATTCGGATTTCGAACGTGAAGAGGGTCCAGGTGGGAAAAATGATGAAGGTGATGATGGAGATGATGGTGGAGATGGTGGTCAAGGGGATGACCAACATTAGTTTGAGGTTGTATTGGTAAGTTCTTCCGCATCACCACATAAACGAAAGGGTAAAGAGATTGCTTCTGACGAGCCAGCCAAATGTCGTATAACACAATGTGCTAGTGTTTAATTTGGTCCTCAAGTTCCAAGGTTGTTTACTCCTCAAAGACCGGCGGTGCCGCTTACTACTAGCATCCCGGAATTGACTTTGACGACTACACTTACTTCGGATCCTAGGCATGGTATGATCCCTCAATTTGTTTTATCTACTTTACCAAGGCCTACTGCTGCTACATCGGTGGTGTCTCCAACACCTACTATGATGCCGACATAGCCTATGGACATTTTGTTCATGAGGCTTAATCGTCCTCAAGGTCCTGTGCAGTCGATCCCTCCATACTTTCATGCCATGCCTCAGGAAAATCACACGAACATGCTCTTAAGTTTGTAACATCTGTATGAGAATTAAATGGCGGCCGATCGTCAAGCTCAAGAGCAGATGTTACTTAATCAAAGGCGTTTGATGGGATTTATCTCATACTGTTAGAAAGAGACAAAGGAGCTCCATGAGATTGTTACGTCTCATGGGGTGAAAATAAAAGAACAAGAGGATCTGATTCTTCAGCTCACATGCAAGGGCGATCAACTCAAAAAGCTGAGAATGATGACGATGATCCTGATGCTGATGCCTCAGGTGCTGGAGGTAATGAGCCGAAACAAGCTCACGGCTCATCCTCTGGTGCTGGAACGAGTGATGTTGGTAATTTGGATACACAGGTGGTTGTTTATCATGACACGACGAATGTACAACCAATCGAGTCGATAAAGGCTAATAATGTTATATTTGTGGATGATAAGTGGGTGGTGAGGAGTATGGTGAATGCGGATGAGATAGAGGAGGGACAGTTTGTTGATGGGTCGTTGACACGTGAGCAGATTTCAATACTGCTGGGTTTGAATGATGAAGAGCATAATGCTTTGGAAGCTAAGGATGACGTGGAAGTAATAAACGATGAAGAAATTTTACAAGATCCGAAATTTCCTGAGATGAACATGTCTTTTGTTTTACAACATGTGACAACAGAGGAATACCCCGACCTTTATCAATGATCCAATGTTGAAGAGGGTATTCCTACCTTCAACGAAGAAAATGTAAAAGCTGTTGAAGATCATTTGGAAAAGGTCTCAAAAGGTAAAGAGAAGAAGTTTGATTGGATTCCTGATCCATCAGTGAAGGATATTAGGGAATGGTTTAAGTATCAGTGCAAAAAGTCACGTAAGATTATTCAGGCGTACAGGTACGTGAATGAAGAATTGAAGCAGGATGAGATCGCACGAGCTAAAGCCAATCAGAAGACAAAGTTCAAGGCCATGTCGACTGTTAAAGGAGATATTGTTTCCTGGCTTTACGATTCTGAACTTAAGGTCTACATCATCAAGTGGGAGAACGACGTTCAGTACTTTGAAAATATCACTAACGTTCTGTCACTACCATGTTGGGATGTTCGTACCCTCGCAAGTCGACCTTTCATAAACCGCGGTGGAAATCATCAAGCAGATTGGTTTCATCAACACTTGCTTTTTGAGGTAAACCGCGAGTTTAAGTTCTTTAAGCCGCAAATTCTGATCCGTAAGTGTATTAAAGAGGTAGATTTACGTACGGGATGGAGGAAGCTCGTGCTTAAGATAAAACCACCAAAAACGACGAGGTACGTACCTGTGAAGACTTTCCCACAAGGTCTTCACCTAAAGTCCAACCGTTGCTACTACGAAAATCATCCTGGTGAGGCCGTCATTGTCCTTGGGAAAAGCTTGAAGACCAACTTTATTAGAGTTATCGATCCTATGTGGCTCGTTAACTTATCTGAGACTGAGAATGACGTGCTTTTCATGAATAAGATTTTAATTGAGCTCCATGAAGACTATGACCGAGCTATGCAATTCCAACGTGTCGTGCGGGTGTGTCACGAGTTCGGGATTCATAGTTGTCGAGATTGGGTGTCGAAGAGTTTTAATTAAAGTAAAGACAAAGAGCTCAAGACGAGGGTGTGTCAGTTAATGCACGATTTTATCGTATCGAGTCTTTATATTTATCGTTTTGTTATTTATTAAGATTTTAATATTAAGGGAATTTATGTAATTTACTATAGTTTGTTAATGTAAGGCTAATTCGTTAAGGATGTTTAACGAATTAGCCAATTCGTCTTATGTGATGTCTAGTTCGTTATGTATGTTCCCATTCGTCATGGAATGTTGACGAATCGGGGCATAACGAATCAAATATTCGTTATGCTTTTCCTTTATGAGTCTGTAAGTTAACGAACTTGAATTTTGATTACGGGGTGTGTAACGAATTGGTTCCATCATCTATTTATAGGGAGTTCCTTCCCAGTTAATTTAAATTTTGATTATTGGTTTAACGAACCTCTGTCCAATTCTCTCTCGATCAATCCTTCTTCTAAAGTATTACTAATACACATATCTAATGACTAATATATATATATATATAATATGTATAGTAGATTAAGAGTAATACAATAAACTAGATCCGGTTTATATTATATCTACGGGTAATAATTGATATCGTTTAGATCTTAATCCTTGTTCAACAAAAAGTTGCAAATCATGATGTGAAAATAAATAGTCTTGTTGATGAAAATGCTCGTTTACGAGCTGATAACATTAAAATCAAGAAGAGGTTGGACGAAAGTGGACGCAAAAGGAAATTATCTAACTATTTTCTCGTGGAACACATGACATACATTGTTATAATTGAGCTGAGTTTAAGTATATCTTTAAACTATGAGGTTGGTAGAGCTGAAGCTAGAAACACTGTATTTGAAAGAGTGTATGGTGGAGATATTGGTGTAGCTGAGGCATCTTTTCGTGTAGTATATGACTTGGAAAAGGCTGTTGATAAAGGCAAATCTAATCGAAGAGCCTATTATTGAAAACGTTGTCGAAGCTTTTGTGCAAGCTAGTAAGCCTAGTTATATGGATGTACCAATTACTGAGCCAATTGTTGAAACTGTTGAACAACCAATTCTAGTTGAGGATGATGTAAAGGTTGTTGAGGAGGAAGAAGATGATAAAGAAGATGAGAAAATGTTAGATTTTGGTGATTATGATCATGAAGATTTTGATGATTTGGATGATAATGACACACCACAAGGTGGTGCTGGTTCGATTGCTGGTAAGTCTAATAAGAAATTTGAGTCTGTTGGTGGTGATGTTCAAAAAGATGATCCACAACAGGAGTCAAAATCTAAAAGTAAACCGTCTGATAAATCTGTGGAGGAGTTAGAAGATTTGATTACTTCTAATTTCGTTGTTACAAATATGAAAGGTGATCTGGAAGAGGGGGAGACTCCAGTTGAAAAATCATTTTTAGCAAAAATGTTAGAAGTATCTATGGATGATTTGACGTTTGACTTGGAAAAAATATTCCTGAACCCGATATTGATGCTGATTGGTTGAATTCTGATTTCGAGTTTATTGATAAACCAGAAGTTGTCAAGTACGTTGGTGAACAAGAAGAATTTGATACTTTTGATGAGGTGATAGAGATGGAACCAAATCCAAAAAAACAAGCCAAGAAATTCAGTGAAGAAGAGATGAAAAGTTGGTTTCCTGGTCATGTTGAAATTCCAAAGCAAATTTACAAAAATACTAGAAAGTATTATCAGAAGACTGGAAAAGATATGGCAATGTGAAAATATTTGAGTATTGCGTATGTGAGTAAGATCAAGAAGATTGGAATTCGCAGACTATTTGGTGTGCAATGCTTCAATAGTTTGATGGAATTGAAAAGTCTGCCGTGGTTTGATGCGTATGATATCTGTATGCATTATAATTCGTTGTATAAACCAAAGAGTGGTCCGGTTACAATAATTTTGGAGTTTATGGTTAGAGAAGCTAAACGTGGTTTCAAGAAATGGACACCTCAGTTCCTCAGTTCCCTAAGGTGTTCAAATCGAGAAATCGTAAAAATTCGGAAAGGGAATTGATTAGAACTTTGAGGTATACAAGGCTAGATTCTCTTCGCATTATACCGTTGTACCCAATGGAACAATATCTTCATCATTACTTCCCTCGTTGTTCTTATTTGGCGTTGACTGGTGAAGCAAGCATATATCTGGATTGTGGGAGTGAAAAGTATGATGTGATTAGAGTATATGATCAAATGTGGTTGATAAACTGTTCAAGGAAAGATATTGAGATACTACACGTAAACAAAATTCAATGTAATGACGAGAAAGTAAAGACTCAAGCCAACAAGTTTCAAAAGGTTGTGGACTTATGCTTTGATAAGAAAATACATTCTGGTAGAGCATGGAAGACCAAATGGAGGGCGGTTAGTGAAAAGCAAGAGAAGCTTGAGGCTAAATTGGAAGCTAAGTTTAAAGATCGAGTTATGGAGACTTCTTGGAACAGATTTCAATATAAAGACATGGGTGTGTCTAGGCCTACATCTCAACAAGGATCTACAAAGTCGTCTTTTGAGGAAGCAAAGAAGGAATACCGAAAGAGAGTATTTGGTATGGATTGAAGACCTAACAATATCCAAGGGGGGAGTTTGTTAGAGCATTAATGTCTGATGCAAGGTCTAGTGGGCTAATTGTGTCATTTGTATTATTGTAAGGGGCTAAATTGTCATTATATGAAAGTGTGTAAGGTGTAGCGTATAAGCTTATACGTCCATATAAACTTATACGGTGACTAGTTTTATATGCTAGCACTGTAGACAGTATAAATAGGGCTTTCAGGTTTAATTTTGTAATAGTTGTGATTTGTAACTGATTTGTACTCAAAAGTGTTATATCAATATATCAGTGTTTATGAGAGAATATGTAATTCCGCTATTTCATTTAGTATAGGAAATATAATCGAATCGATCTGAATCATTACGTTTAAAGTACATGATACATTGCATGATTAGGATCATGAACTTACATAAGGCTAATTCGTTAGAGTAGCTAATAACGAATGAGTCCCCATGTGTTTATTCGTGTTCATTCGTTAGTCATGTTAATGAATGTGAACACCGAATGTGTTGATTCGTTAGGATAACGTATAGGAGCTTAACGTATGATAGCGAATGACACTCATTCGTTATGGTATGTATAACGAATGAGGTCATCTCCTATAAATATTGAAGTAATTATCAGTTCTTATTATTATCAATTGTGTACTGTTAGTCTGTCCAATTGTTCTCTCAACACGCACATCGCACACAGTTAAACGTATTACTAATTGTAAATCATATCAAAGACTAGATCCTTAATGTAATGATTAGTAATTGTTTTGTACACGGGTTCTCACCTAGCACATGTGAAAATTAGACTAAAAAGAGATAAGCTCAAATTAATGACGTGTATGATAGACTTGACTAATCATATAAGTGCTGTTGTGATATAAACCTGAATACTTGCCAAATCGGTGATTCAACATCTTGATGCATAGTTAATATCCATTTTGAAAGTACTGAAAAGTTTAAAATTTACAGTGTGTACATGCGTTCTTTTATCAATGAAATTCAAGTTATTTTTCTTTTTATTTCATTTTGCTACGAAATTCATTTTTTTTCTTTATTTTTGCTTAAGTTTTACTGTCTACGTGAAGAGATACCGACCTGAGGGTTAAGACCTAAGTGTTATGTTTTATTTTCTTTGGCGTTTCGTATAAAGTCTTAGACTTTCTCGGCATGATAAGATATTATCTTACATGATTGTTAAGGCCTCTTATACAACTTCAACTTATTTTTAAGTGTTTTTTTAATTTCCTTTGATGTTTCGTACAAAGTCTTGGACTTTCTCGGCATGATAAGAAATTATTTGACATGATTGTTAAGGTCTCTTATACAACTTCAATTTATTTTTATCGTTTTATTTTGCTAAAATGGACTCTTATCGGCAAGTAGAAATAGCGATCTTAAGGAATAATTTTAGCATTCTGCTTTATTTTCTATTTTTTGCATTGGACAGAGTTAATCATGTCAAAGCGAAAGTTAAAAAACACGGTATCTGATAAAGATTTTGTCTGATAGGTGGGGTCAACATATCATTTGTGCTTAATTGAATCCTAATTGCATATCATCAAGCTGCTGAAAGATTATGTATTAGTTTAAAGTAAACAATTATATTTATAATCATCGTTGGATTATGTGCATAATAATGTTGAAACATAAGTGTAACTTAGGACGTTACTAGTCAATATAATCACATGCTGCGATCTTTCTTCCAAATATTTTTCATTCGATATTTAAGAAATCAAGAATATTTGCGGGTGTTTTAGCATAAACTTTGTAAAAGACATACAAATTTCCTTTCTAGTTTAGTTTCAAATTTATTTGCCGTGTTACAAAAATATTTTCACCATTACACATTCATATCATACCATATTTGCTCAAATGCAAAATCAAGATAACAGACTTTACAGTTTATTGATAGAATGTGTTGATTGACTTCAGTTCTATAAAGACATATCAGTTACTCAATCCTTGTATATTCTCAAGATGGTGAATTGAAGAAGAGTGTTCAAGACAAAGCACAATGAATTGCTGATCGTGTGTACACGTTTGGAACTGAGAAAGATTGAATACATACAACTAAGAACAAGGCGGAGTTTGTTAGTGCATTTTCTACATGTCATTACCGGTATAAAGACACATGTGAAGATCAACTGAAAGGACTAATTGAAACCGACAAATACTAAAGCTTAACGAACTCCGACAATTGTCAAGGGGGAGTTTGTTAGTACACTTTTGGTGTGAAAAGTGTTGGGAGTTAAACCGACGTGTCGTTTAGTCTTTGCGTTAGGCCTCATATGTTTTCTAGTGTGTGTGTATAGTGTTTTAGTACTCTCATTCGCCTAGGATTTGTGGCCATATGCTTAGGAAGGTCATATGCTTAAAGTATAGTATACTCACACATGCCATATGCTTCCATACTCTTAATTGGAGTACGAGTTAGCAAATGTGGAGTACTATAAGCGTATGGGTTAGCAACAATATATATACTCCTCATGTTTAAACCTATGTTGTTACGAGTCACCTATTGTAACTAACCTGTGCTAAAATTTATAATTGAGCATCAACGCGTTGTATTTACATCTCGTGTTTGTACCCTCTCGTTTCCGTTAACCGATTAGCATTGTAAACGCCTTTCTGCACGTTTACGGTGAAAACGTAGAATCGTTCGCATATTTCAGATCTGTATTTGGACCAACATATTGTTTTCACAATCACATCACTCACACTTACTATAACATAGACTCCTTTGCATGTAGTTCTTGAGTTGTATTACATCTTTTACATAATAAATTCTGAGGCAGCGTGATAATTATCCCCTCCCGAGGTTTTGTCCTGGAGCTCCCTATAAGGATCAAGGATTTTCCTCGTACACACCATGTCACTTACCTAATTTATTTCATTTATTTGCATTACACGTTGAAGACCACACTACGTCACATTCGTATTTTAATCACAAGATTGCTTTGGTAATTTTAGACCAAAACAATTTTGCGCCCACCATGGGATAGTGTTGTTTTTCATTCTCAAAAGTTTTGAAAAATTCGTTTTTAATCACTATTTCACAAATTTATGTCGAAAATGTTTTCCCAAGAAAAAAATCATATCCTCCTCATTACCATCTTCAACCTCTATAGTGTCATAGTCTCTTCCTCCCCCTCAGTCCTTCATAAAGAATAATGATAAGGTGGTAAAAAAGATGATTCATGCCAGCATATTCATTCCAGAATCAGGATCCTCCGTTAAAAAGCTGGTTCTATATCTAGCACTGAAATTATTGACATGTTCATGTAGGTTAGGGATCACATGGAGCAATAGAAACAAACTAACCCAATGTTTATGAGGAAGTTATCATATATGGAATCACAAGGAAAGAAGTAGGTGGAAGAAATGATTACCTCACTACAGCCCAGAGCTTTGTACCTTAAAGCTTCAGGATCCTTAAGAAATCGATTTGATGATTTTTTACATATGCAATCTGCAGCAAGGACGACAATGGTAATTCACTGGGATTTTGGCACACTCCCGGGATGCTCAGCTAGGAATCCTAGCGCATGTAACATTTAAAATAATAATTTTTCTAATACTAATGTTGGGATATCGCAGGATATTGGAATAAGTCCAGAAATAGAAAAGGAAGTGTAGAAGCTGACAAACATTATTTCAATTTTTCTTGGGGTGATCCAGCTGATACCCAAAGTAGCTTTCCTACAAGTCACAAAATCTCTATATTTGCACATTCGATTCGTGATGCTAAAATCCCGAAGCTATTTCAGACCCGAAAGATGATGCGAACAATGGGACACTGAATCTAAAGAGCGTGTTGCACAATATAAGGAGAGGATGAAGATCATTCATATTCCCCCGTACCTAAAAGAAGATGTTTATGCAAACTATTTGGTTCAACTTTAAAAGGTGCCAATCTAAAATGGCTATTATGTGCTATTAAGTGGTCACACTTATTCTATTAAATCATTTTCTCATTTAGTTAATCTGTTCAATAACTAATTCTCTTTCAACAAAAGTTTCGAAAGACTAACCAGTAATTTATACAAAATAAACAAGAATATCTACGATCCCCTCAGAGATTTCTTAAGCATGTTCAGTAGGGAATCCCTGAAAACCCAAACCTTAAAATGGTACGGCGGTTCAGGTCTTCAAGATGGTGTTGATAAAAGATTACCCGTTACATGAAGATCTTGTTTGAATCCTTGCGGGAATCTTGACGAAGTTAGTAAATGAGCATTGAGATTCATAAAACTCGAGGAAGATTAAAAGATCCAACAAAAGACTTGATGCACCCAACAACTATGATCATCCCAACCGGAAATCAGAATAATCATCCTACATATGTCACATATCGAAGCTATACACGAAATTTAGTAATTATAGGATCAATGTTGTGGAAGCTAAGGATGAAGTATAGGAATATCCTAAAATAGCTTATTTTTTCCTGTTGATATTTTAGGTTTTATGTATGGCATGCGGGATCTGTTGATACATATATTGTCTTTTTGGTGTTTGTTAGCTAGTTTTGGTCTTATTGTAATAGTCTAGAGTCTAGATTGTATTTATGTAAAGTCCATTCGCTGGGTATGTTAGAGAATGGAGTTTTAGGTGTAGATATGTTGGTAATGTCAGCATATGAGTATTTTTGTAAAGGCCATACGCTAGGATGTAAACGCCATTCGTTAGTATGCCAAATAATGCCTTAGTTAATGAGTGTCAGTTCGCTTGGAAACCTATATATAATTTGTAATGTATGGTTCAAGTAATGAATTTAGTTTTTTTATGATATTCATGTCCAAACTCTATCAAAATCGTTCCATAAAACACACAGTGCACACACTAAATCCTAATTGATCGAATTAACTCTATCATAGAACTTGATCGAAGCTCAAATGAATCAATCAAGATTCGTGAGTTGATATTAAAGATTCTTAAGTGGTATCAGAGCACCAGACGTTCTGATTTATTAAATTTGACTATCAATTATGTATAATTGAAGTGTTAATGGACTGACTGGAAGACATTAAGTATCAGACTTCAAATTAGTTAGGGGTGTTTGGGATTCCTTATTTTCATCAACTTATTAACTTTTTGAAAAGTTATTAAGGTGTATAAGTTATTTGACAAAGCATAAGACCTTATGGGTTTAAACATATGTAGAAAGCAAAATAAAGGGGTTTTGATAAGTTAGGAAACTGTAACTTATTAACCTAATGGGTTTGATATTCTCATTTAACCCTTACATCGTCGTTCATAACTCACTTCAGAACTTCCACCTGCATCTCTTTAGTTCTCTCTGTAAACTACAACCTACCACATGCATCTCCTTAATCCACTGCCTATAAAATCTAGTCGATGTATACACCAATTCAGAAAACTCGAAAAACACGATATCTCTGCCAGCATCTTCTTGCTCATCCCCGTCCAACCTTACCAGGTTTGTTCAATTTCTGATTTTGTGAAGCATTTCATTCGATTAACTGCCATGTGTATTCCATCCCGATGTTTCATGATAGGGTTTTCGTCTCTCCAAAGTTAGGGTTCTTCATGTCACAATTAGTTATTGTTGTTCAATGTCATTGTTAGTTAGACAAGATATAAACTTTAATTACCATGAATCTTGTGTAGTTCATGAGGTTTTGTGTTTGATTTGATTCATTTGAGCTTATTTAATTTGCAAGATTTAATCATGCCCTCCACACGTTTGATTAAATGTATCAAAGAAATTTCTTGCTATTTTGCTTAATTCAAGTGGTTAACAACCTAACCAAAATATTGCTTTCAATTAGTTACTGTTTCAATTATGCTTTTTTTTCTTATATTCTTTTTACTATGGCCAATAGATTGGCATATATTAGTGTTAAAAAGATGTTAAATTCATGATAATATAACCATTTAAAACCCATCACCAATAGAACATTCACTACAAGTTATCATAATTTTGTGATTAACATTTTGTTTGATTTATTTTTTATGGGATATTGGATATATCTTCTGATTTTGTTTGGGACTATAGAATGTGATTTAGTACTGCATTGATTTGTTGCTATGCATAAGATAATGGAAAAGTTAGCTAGAAAGAATAAAACAAAATTCTTGTGGTCTAATGATACGTTTAAGGAGTTTATCGATGCGTGCTTGCTTGAACTTAAAAAAGGGTATAGATCCGGTACACACTTTACTAGGGCTGGGTGGGAGAATATAGTAAAAACCATGCATGAAAAAACAGGCGTAATCCTTGATAATAAACAAATTAAAAACAATTGGGATGTCATGAAAATAGAATGGAAGCTTTATGATTGCTTGATGAGGATTGAAATTGGGATCTGTGGGACGAGAAGCTCAATCGATGCATCACCTGAGTGGTGGGATGAGAAAATAAAGGTAAGCTCTTTTGTAACTTTTAAATCTTAGAATTAAAATGCCAAAAAAAAATTGAGAAGTGCTGGTGATGATGTTGTCAGTATTAATAATATAAAGACTTGTATATCTTGTAGATGATACTTTTTCAGGAACTTCGAGCAAGCATAAAACTTATTCAAGCAAGGTATCTTTGATAGAGCAAGGTTATCTTCTGGAATTCTTCTAGGTGTTTAGTTCGAGCAAACTACACTTCATCTGGCAAGGTTGTTCTTGAGTCGAGCAAGGTTTGCTTCAGAGCAAAACCTTGACATAACCAAACTAAAACCAAGTAATTTGGTGGGCCGAGCAAGGTTTCAATAATAGTGATCTCAAGCACACTTGTAGGAAGTTGATGGAATTATACTAAGGACTTCTACGAGTAAGGTTCAACCTCGAGCAAGCGACAGTACCACCAACACACTAAGTTTGTAAGAATAAGTTATCAACAAAAGGTTGAAGAGATCAAGAAGAACACGTTTGCTCGATGGATTTAATCGAGCAAAGTTTGATATTATCATGATGATTGAAGTCTGCATGAAGAATATTTTCCTTAAATATTTTAAGAAAAGCTTTCTTGGAAAACTGTTCCAACACACTTATGGATTACAAGGTTTGCTCGACAAAGAAAAAATCTTACTCGAAGACCTGTTTACACTTGTAATATGTTTAATACGTTTGAATATGTTTTGTAACAATCATTAGGGTTTCTAGAAGCTTTAAGGTGCATTTAAGGAAAGTTTAGGTCACATTTATGACATGCTAAGAATATGGTGTTTGACGGCTGATTAGACTTTCTTAGAAACAGAATATACTGGTACGGAAAGTAGCCTCACCTGACATTCCACTGAGAAACCCTAAAAGTTATTCCTCTGTAATAAGATTTAATATCATTAGAAATATTTTGAGTGTGTTGTGTGTTTTTCATCTTTATTTGAGCAACAATCCAAGTACTATTGATTCCGCGTTTTGTATTCTTTGGGTTTTCATAAAAAGATATTCGTAACCGTCTTGTCAACATTAAGTTGTTGGTTACGAGGTTGATAGTGATAAATCAATCATGACAAGAACAAGTGATCCCGTCCAGACCACCCGGATCACTCCTACTCAAGAATTTGATGTTATCTCAGGATCCCCAACTAGCATTCTTGATACGGGTAATATCAATAATCCTATTATTTCTATTACTAACCCTGATGTTGTGCAAGATTACTCTATTACGATCCAAAAGAGATGTAGATGTTGGATATCCATTGTTTCACAGCTAGTGTTGTCAAAAGAGCTCAAAGATTTAGGGAAATTACCAGAAAGAATTGTCTTGACGGGACGACTTCAAAACTAGGATTTAACAAGTCAAAGGTCCGATATTTTCGATGTAAGAAGAAAGGGTATTTCAAGAGAGAATGCACTACTCAAGAAGTTGGTGAAAATAGTCCTAATACATTTGGTAAGGACTACAATAGACATGCCATTTGTCATCAAAGCTCTCCAGCACCAACTGAATCATCAAAGAAACCCAAGACCTCGTCATTAAAAGCTTGTCACTCACAACCGGATGAAGGTTTCAACTGGCTCTATCGTTCACTTGGCAAATGTAGCTGAGGTAATTGGTGAGGATCAACAAGCTGGAGAACAGGTTAATTTTGTGAATGTAGGTGAAGTAGTGGAAGATGTGGAAAATGATGTTCAAGTTGCTGCTATAAAGGATGAGATCAAAGAAGCTCATCTCACTGATGGTGAAAAGACTGAGTGTGATGGAATATGTGATGTGCATAAGGAGAACAACACTGAGGAAATGTTAAGTGATCTTGAGGAGAAAGAATCTCCTAAGTGTTTTGATTCAATTTCAAATGAATTTTTCCAATCATTTTTTCCACCTGATGTTTTTTAAAGTTTTGCAGTTTGGTTTAATGGAGAAGAAGTCCCTCATGGAAAAATTGATTTTGGAGTTAATGAAGAAGATGAGACTAAAGAAGCTGATGAAATTCAAATATTGAGTTAATGAAGATGTTGAAAAAGAGCCCACTCATCATGCTTATATGGCCGGGTAGGTAACATTTTTCACCTCAAGAGGTTAAACATATTTGTGAGTTGTGTGATGAAAAAGATTTTGTTATTAACTCATTAAAAATCGACTACAATAATATGTTTCATGATTATAATAGTAAAGAAGCATATGACAAGCGTCAAACGTGTGAGAAAACTTGTGGGTGAAAATCCTACAAGATAAGAAAACAATTTCTATATATAAACACAAGGTTGATGATAAACAGATCGTCATTAATAGGCATATGGATGAAAAAGTGGAGCTTAAAAAGGAACTTCAACTGATTAAAACTGAAACTGAAAGGTTTGAAACTAAACTAAAAAGTTATTCCGTCTCATCATATGTTCTTGATCATATTGTCCCAAAACCATCTGTTGATAGTTCAAGGGATATAAAGGATGGTCCGAAAAATCAATCTGTACCGCCACCTATTTGAAGCTCTTATGTTCTAAAAGAACCGGAAGGGTTCTTCGAGGCGATGAATATGGTGACCGGTTCACCACATAATGATATTTCATCATCTCTTTCGTGTGGAGAGAAAACTGTTAAGTCAATCCGAAACTCTGAGTGTGAGAGCGAGGTGGGTAAGTAAGCTGCTGAACATGTGTTGTCTGAAGCAGAATCAAAAACTCAATCATGTGATAAAACTTGTAATAAAAAATTTAAATTTGCTAAAACTAGTTTTTACCATAAAAGACAAAGTGTTGAGTACAAAGATGTTAAATCCACTGATTTAACAAAGAGTCTATAAAACCGAAAAATGGTTTTCAAAAGATTGTTTTTGTTAAAGGTTAAACCTCTATGGAAGAGAAAGAGGCCATCTTTATAAAACAATCTAATGATAAGTTTTATAGACTTAAAGCTGAGAGAGACCGGGAAGAGAATCATGTTCTTCCAATTAACAAGTTTGTTCACCGGAGAAAATGTTCTTGTTGTAATGAGGTAAAACATTTGTTCTACTCATGCCCAAAACGATTCACTCGTTCCCAGGAGAAAAAGACTGTGTTGAACAAAAAACCAAATGCGAATTCTTCATTTGAAAGACCCACATATCTCCCCAAAAAGATTTTAAAATGGGTTGCGGAGAAGGAATTATTCAAAAACAGTTTTGTCGTCGGTGAGTCTTCAGAGACAAAGAAGACTAATGATATTATTTTATAAGAAATCAAGTTCTGCTGGGCAGAACTGGGTGGTAAAGAGTAAAACAAAATATAAACTTGTTAATCCAAATATAGAGAAAGATGTTGAGTCTTCTAAATCTAGTTCGTTTAGTTCATGCTCATCAGTTAAATCATTGACTGATTGTGAGTATGATAACCTTGAAAATTGTTTTTATAATAAAATAAAACAACCCAAGGCTAAGAAGGCTTGGGTTTCCTTGTTTCACTAACCATATAACTTTGGCATGGACTTCAAAGATCCAATGACTCATGTTGGATTATGGATAGCCGAGCCTCTAGACACCTGACTGGAACTCTCTATTTATTGAAGAATGTCAAATCTATTTGGGGTGGTTATGTGGGGTTTGCGGGAAATCAAGGTGGTTAGATAGTAGGTGAGGGTACTTTTTCAAACGGGAAGGTGATGTTTGAAATGGTGAACTACATTACTGAGTTGGAGAATAATTTGTTAAGTATTTCACAAATCTGTGACAAAGGATTTTCCACTCACCTTACCAGTCAAGAATGTTTGATTTTGAAGCCAGGATTCAAGATACCGGACGAATGGGTACTAATGAAGGCACCAAAGGCTATGTTGGCTGACTCTAAACTACCAGTTAGTTTTTGGTCAAAAGCATTTGCCTCGGCAATTTATACTCTCAACCGCGTTCTAACGGTAAAGAAGTACGACAAAACTTGTTTCGAGCTGCTTAATCGACGAAAACCAAAATTGAAGTGGCTTGAACCGTTTGGATCACAATGTACCGTTCTTGATCCAAATAGTAAATTTGGTGCTAAGTCCATGGAGGGATTCTTTGTTGGTTATGCTAGTTCATTACGATGAGTATTACTACCTAGCATCAACTGGATTGTGCAAGTGCAACACGTTGAATGTCAATGTTATGCTACTCCAACTCAACAGAAGGGCGATTCATGAATGTTTGATTATGACCGCATGTGGAGTTGTTTCTCATTTCCTGAAGAGGAAATCTATGATGAATTCCCCACACTGTTATTTCAACAACATTTGGGTGAAGGATTTACTGAAGAGATTATATCACAATAAGTTCCAATCTTCACTAATGACCCGACACCAGATTTTGATGAACCTTCTGAAGATACACCATCTACACCATCATTTGATGATGATGGTGAGGATCATTATGATGTGATTGAATCTTTCGTTCAACCAGGGACTGATTTGGATGTAGTGGTTGGAGAAGAAATTATTGATAATCTTCCAACTTACATGGTGGTTCCTGCCGATGTTACTCCTCGAACATTGTCATATCACCCGGAGGAGAACATTATTGGTGAATTTATACGGGTGTACAAACTCTAAGTCAAACCGACCAGAGCCTCCGTTGTTACTATTCATAAATTACTACTCTTCAAAATCGGTTCACGTTTAAATGTTTTATATCGCAAATCGAACCGAAAACCTGTAAGCAAGCGTTGACAGAAGAAAGCTGGGTCAATGCGATGCATGAGGAGTTATTAAAGTTTGAAAAATTTGGTGTGTGGAAACTTGTTGATCTACTTGACGACAAAAGGTGTATAAATACCAAGTGGGTTTTCAAGTGTAAACGGGATGAAAATGGAATCATTGTTAGAATCAAAGGACGTCCGGTGGTTCTTGGATTTAATCAATGAAAGGAATCGACTATAATGAAGTCTATGCTCCTGTGGCTACACTTGAAGCAATCAAAATATTCTTGGCTTTTGCATCTTGGAAAGGATTCAAGGTGTATCAGCTAGATGTGAAGTCTGCCTTCCTTAATGGCAAATTAGGTGAAGAAGTCTATGTGGAACAACCACCGGGGTTTGTAGATCCAATCCACAAATAAAAGGTGTACATGCTCGACAAAGCTCTTTATAGATTACATCAAGCCCCGAGAGCTTGGTATGAGACATTGTCTCAACACCTATTGGACAATAGCTTTGTTCGTGGCACCGTCGATTTTACACTATTCACAAAGGAAGTAGATGGACATTAACTGATAGTACAGGTCTATATTGACGATATGATTTTCGGATCGGTAAATGATGTTCTGTGCAAGGAATTTGAGGATTTACTGAAATCGAAGTTTGAGATGAGCGCAATGGGAGAATTGAAGTTTTTCTTGGGTTTACAAGTCGAACAAATGTCTAATGGTATCTTTATTCACCAGACAAAGTTTGTCAATGATATCTTGGAGAAGTTCAACACTCCTATTCTTCTTAATCATGGAATTGGTCCTAATCCTACCTGGGAGAAGGTTGACGAAACACTTTACCATTATATGATTGGTTCTCTCATGTATCTCACTGCATCCAGGCCAAACATCATGCATCCTACCTGTTTGTACGCCCGATATCAATCTAATCCAAAAGTCTCTCACTTGACTTTTGTGAAGCGGATATTTGGTATCTAAAGGGATGTCCAGGGGTCGGTCTTTGGTATCCAAGAGACGATGTTTTTGAGTTAAGAGCCTATTCTTATTCATATTATGGAAGCTGCAAGCTAAATTCTAAGCCCACCAGCGTCGGTTGTCAATTTTTTGGTAGCAGGTTGGTGACCTGGTAGTGTAAGAAGCAGGCAACGGTATCGCTCTCTAACTGTGAAGTTAACCGCAGATGCGTGATTACGGTTTGAAATTTCTTATTACTCCCATGTATGAAGATAACACTGCTACAAACTCCAAACAAAAAAACACGGTAAATCACTCTAAAACTAAACATATAGATATACGGTATCTCTTCATTCGTGATTGCTACGAAAAGAAGTTGATGTACCGTAGACAAAATTCACACTGATGAACAAAAAACTGACCATTTTACTAAAGCTTTCGATAAAAACAGAATTTTCTAATTGTTGGGGCTTAATGGTATTAAAAATTTGGTAGGTGGGAAAGAGAGTGATCCCGAGGTTACCATTCATCAAGGTCATGTTTCTTTGTAAATCTTCTATCAACTTTTTGTAAATAGTTTTTGATTTTAGGGGGGAGATATGATTTGGGAAAATACAATAAACATTTAAAAAATCTTAAAATTTAAAAACATTGAAAGAGAAGAAAAATACAAAAACAATAGAAAATGCTTCTCAAAATGAGTTTTGATGCATAAAAGGAAAATGATAGAACATAGTTCATCTTGTTCCAAGTACGTGTAAAATTAAATATAAAAGTCTATTGTTTAATGTTCTGTGTATTGGCAGGCTTTAAAACAAACAAGTAAGAGAATAAGTGATATAAACCTAAATAGACATATTGAGAGATGGGTTAGAATTCTAGCATAAAGTCTTGGTAATAAAGGCAGAAATGTAATAGCTTGTCATACTCAAGACTTATGTTTCAGTAGATCACCAAAATAAAGATTAATAAAAGTGTTTTAAGCATCTAGTATATAATCTACACTTCTACGGTGTATGGTTTATAACCTTAAATCTTGTATTGATGGGATGCTTTAGGTTTCTGGAACCATTGGGTCTTTATGCGGTTTATTATCCAGGTATTCATTTCGGTGATTATTTTAAAATGTGCTCAATGAGTGAACACTGAAAAGTCATTAAACTTGCTCACTTTGTACTTTGTACAACCTACACTAATGACTTGATCAAACACGCTGTACGTCATACATTATCCCCTTGCTCGCATCTTATTACCATTAAGAAACGGACCACAAGGACACAATGTCTGCAAGCCGACAGATGAAATCGTGCATACTCATCCATGATAAAGGAAACATAGGGTATTGCTTGATAATGGGGGTATGCCTTGTTGTGGAACATTGTTGCTATGATTGCCAAATCAAAAAGTTTAAAAATGTTTTGATCTGCTGATTCTAAGGTTTCAATCAAGTTGGGGTGACATGGTAAAAATCAAATTAAGCCTGAATCAAGATTAAAATCTAATCACTATCTGATATTGTGTGCTTAATTGAACCTTAATCGTATCACTAATGTCTCTGAATCTTTTGTTTAAAAGTTTAAGTGGAATAACAATATCAATGACTCACTTAACATCAGACATAATAACGCTGAAATATAAAACAATGATGTTAGAACAGATAGGTCAATATGATTTCTTTGCTTAACTCACAAAAATATGTTTCTTACTTTTCATATATAAGTGTTTGTAATTAGTTTTATTTGGAATTTTTTTTTGATTACAACTTTCGTTTAAAAAACCAAAAAGAATTTACATTCGGTATTATTTTGACTTTGGTAATGGTTAATCGGGTTTGGATATCCGAGAACCGAACCGAGTGGTTGTTTTTGTTAAAAATTTTCAAAACAGAGATTAAACTTCAAGTGTATTTATCAATGTCATTAATTTGGACTTGATTGGGTTCGAAAGTGTGAAATTTGTCGGTTTAAACGTTTTTTTTGAACTTTACAGCGTATAAGTCTTCAATTTTTACGGACGTATAAGTCACTTGTGTATATAGTGTCTTATATGATGTCCGTTCTTTTTCATATCTTATACGTTTTTTTAGAGAAACTTATACGCTGTACACTGTTATTGATCTTTTACACGTATAACTTGTTCATTACTCCGTTTATTGAAATTATTGACTCTTGTGGTTGGTTTGAACACCACCTGAGTTATTGAAGGTAAGAAGTACTTCTAGATCTGTTGGATCTGTTTGTGATTTCAGTTGATGAACAGTGATAGACTAATATATCAAAATTGAACTTGGATTTGGACATAGATCATAGGGTTTTTTGATCTGAAATCTCATCGATGTTCAACGAACCTTGTTGTCCATGTTTGATTATCAGTTGATGTCTAATTTTGTCAAATTAATTTTGACCTCAGTTTGGTTTCAACCCCATATGTTGTTAGTAACTTATACGCCGTATAATTCCTATGGACTTATACGACGTATAACTTCTAAAATGTATAATTTTACAGATCTTATACGTCGTTGTGACTTATACGTTGAGGACTTACACGTTTAAAATTCATATTCGTACATGCATGTTGATATACACTTACATGTTGATAAACACTTACATGTTGATACCTAATACGGACAATATGAATTTATACTTCGAAATTTTTTTAAAACTTTTACATTTTTCTAAAAAATTTCTAACATGTTGACTGTTTGGTTGCTTTTGCAGATTGGTGAAAAATTATGATGTGAATCATAATATATGTGCATTTTTCGATGGAACCAGTAAGAAGATGGATCCGTTCAGACCGATATTGCCGTTGTTTCAAAGATCAAGAAATTTATAGGTGATTACGGAAAACACAATTGTTGTAAAGGATATTGTAGAGGAGTTTTGAAAAAATGCAAAGGTAGAGGAAGAATGTATAAAGTCTGTTGTGCAAAACAAGGAAATCATCGTGTCAGAACAGATCTTTCCTGACGTGTTGGAAATTGGAGATGAATCGACTGACTCGACAACATTAGATGAAAATATGGTGAAGGGGTGCTTGTTATGGATGGGTTATCAAAATAACTTGAACAGGGTTGCGTATTTGAAGACTGGTCGTTGAGGCTATTTAAGTTTTTTGTTTATGTGATTGTTCACTGCTTGGGTCATCGTAAAGGAGGTTATGAGGAAATATTGGATTATCAGATGTGTATGATGACCGCACTTTGCTTGAATTTAAAATATAGCTTTTCTAAAGTTATATTAAAAAACATGAAGTTGTATTTCGAGAGTTAGTGGCTGATGTACCCACGATTCATCCAGTTGATTATAGAACATCAATTCCCAGAAGTTGTTAAGACCGGTGAAGTATTGAAATTAGCTCATAAGTCCGAAAATGGGTGTGCCCTGTTAAAATCGTACAGAATAAAGTTGGAGGAAGAAATTCCAATTTTTCATGCTATTTTTTGACATTTACGTGATCCTGAATATGTTGCACCTATGGATAACAAATGGAGAAAGGATGAAAGCGATTCAGATCATGAGAACGAGAATGTTCGTATACAGAATTTCCTGCCGATAGGGGGAAGCCGTTGGTTTATAAAAACTGAAGCCGAACTTGTTGAGAAGCTGAAGGATCTCAAAAATCCAAAAGGAAGCAGAAGAATGTGATTAAAATTGAGGAAGTGACGCCTCTGCTCCAGTTGTACAACAACCATCTGTTGTTGGTACTGAACAAAATATAGACCCTACTGGTGAGGAAACTGGATCTGATTCTGAGACACGAAGGAGGATATTACGAGATCCTCGTGCACTTTATGAATTAAGGAACAAGGAGAGGCGTACAAAGAATAAATTTGACAATGATGTTACTTCTGAGCTTGAATCGAGCCAGTTGAAGATGAAACATGTAAAACACATGGCTAAGAAAGTTAAATCTTGATTGAGGTTAGTTGATGAACCGGAGGATCCTAATGTTGAGGTAGTTCATGTTCAGGAGATGAATATTGAAAAGACTCATGAACCATCTAAAGTGGGTAAAGGTTTGAAGTTGAAAAGACTCCCGATTTCGAAGTTAACATTGATGATGCTATTGATGAACTTTTTAACACTCCACTAGCTCAAAAGACCATTCCTCGAACTACACCTTTGTTTAACAATCAATTCCTAAAGAACCTCCTAAAGCTAATCCAAAAGTCTCACAACAATTATTTGGGAGTTTTCCTGAATTTGATACAAATTTTTTTTTTGATGGACCCTCAAGGGTGGAATACAATTTTGAAAGAAAAAGTTGATAATCAAGAGGTTAGGATTACAAGTTTGGCAGGGGATAATGATAGATTGAGAGCTGAAAATGTGTAAATCAAGAAGAGATTGGAAGAAAATGAAAGGAAAAGAAAGCTACAGGATGATTCTTGTATGAACACATGATATATTTTGTAATTATCTAGATGAAACTTGGAATTAGATTCAACTCCGAGGTGGATTGTGCTGAACCAAGTGACACGGTATTTGAACGCATTTATGGTGGAGATATAGGTGTTGTTGAAGGTTTGTTTCGGGTTGATTATGATAATGAGAAAAGTGTTGATAAATGAAAGTCTAAAGCTGAAGATCCAATCATTATTGATGATTCAGTTTAAGGAGATGCTTCTGTTATGGCTGGGGGTCTAGTCAAATGGTAATGCTGGTGGATGAACCTGTGGTTGATTGTGCACGAACAATAGTATTACCTGTGGAACAAACTGTTGGGGAAACCAAGATAGCAGAAGAAAAGAAAGACAAAGAGGAGGAAGAAGAAGATGAAGACGAAGAAAAGTTAGATCTTCGTGATTTCTTCTGATGATTTTGCTGATCTTGATGATTATGATAACTCGCAAGGCGGTGCTGGTGCCTTGTCGGGAAAAGTTTGTTGGTGGAAATGTTCAGACTGATGAACCTCCACAGGAGTCTGAGACTAAGGATGCTTCTATTGAAAAACCGTTAGAGGAATTGGAAGTCTTGATATATTTTCAGATCCTTGGAAATTTAGAATATCAAATATGGAGGAAGAATTGGAAGAAGGAGAGATACCGGTTGATAGATCTGAGATTGCTAACATTTGAAAAAGACATATCCGAGGCAAGTATAAATGAAGACTTGTTGAATTATGATGTTGTATTTGATGAAAGACCAGATGCAGATAAGTATGTGGGGAGAATAAGAGGAATTTGATGGATTTGATGAGATATTTGATGAAGAGTTGGAAATGGAGCCGGATCCTTCTAAACAACCTAAGAGAATTACAAAGGAGGAAATGAAGGATTGGAATTCTGACAATACTGTTGAGCTAAAGCAAGTATACTTAAACCCGGTGAGATATTACAAGAAAACTCATAAAGATGTAGCATTGGGTAAATGTATAAGTATAGCATATTTGAGTAAAATATGGAAGATAACTATACGAAGTTTATTTGGAGTTCAATACTTCAATAGTTTAATGAAGCTCAAATCGTTACCATGGTTTGATGTGTATGACATTTGTACACATTATGATCTTCTATACAAACCGAAGAGAGGTCATGCTAAAGATATATGGGAGTTCACGGTGAATGAAGCTAAAAAAGGATTTAAGAAGTGGGTACCTCAGGTTCCTCGAGTTTTCATGTCAACATCTAGAAAGAATCCTGAAGGAGAATTGATTCGCACATTGAGATACTCTCAACCAGATTCTTTTCGAGTCATACCTTTATATCTAACGGAACAAGATTTTCATCCTTACTTCCTTTGTTGGTCGTGCTTGTCATTAATTTGTGAAGCTAGTATCTATCTGGATCATGGAGATAAGAAATACGATGTAATACGGGTGTATGATCCAATGTGGCTGGTGAATTGCTCACAGAAAGACATTGAAGTGCTACATTCGAGAAGGATACATGTTTCGGACGTCAAAGATAAAACTCAAGAAAATCAGTTCCGGAAGGTAGTTGATTAATTTTTCGAGAAGAATATACATTCTAGACGTGCTTGGGAAATAAATTAGATAGAGGTAAGTGAAGAACAAGATCGTATTGAGGCTGAGTTTGAGGCAGAACGTCAGGAGAGATCTACTCGGGCTTCATGGAATCCTTTTCATTATATGCCAAGCTAAGTACCTCGTCCATCTTCACAAACAAAGAAGCCTTCGGTTGAAGTGGAAAGAAAAGCATATCACAATAAGCATTTTGGCATGGATTAAATACACCAGTACCTCTAAGGGGGAGTTTATTAGTGCAAAATGTCTAATGCGAGGTCTTGTAGGGTTAAACGAGATGAAATTGTCAAATTAGTTTGGTATGGGCGTATAAGTCATGATTATCAGTGCATAAGACTTATACGGCGTGTAAGTCTTACACATTTCAAGACTTACACGCCCATAGGCTTGCTTGTATATATATGCCTAATTTTGTCATATCTTGTAATCTTTTGATGAAAAACTTCTCACTTGTACTCTCTGACATTGTTATATAAAGTAGTGATAATTACTTTGAGTTGATATATGTTTGATTCGTTTGCTATTTGTTTCCACCTTATAGCTTTGCATAGTTACACAATGTTTTTGGTCCGTATCGTATTCCACCTACACATATACGATGAAATCATATGATCCGGCAACCGGTCTTTCAATCCCGAGCAAGATCCCAAAAGGGCAGAATCTCCACCGTCAGGCGCTCTGATCGTAAATGTTATCTTAGGAGGATCAGGCACATGCGACACATCCTACTCAACAGTTAGAAGGAATGCCAAAGTAGCCAAAGTAGAAAAGCCCAAGGGACCAACTAAGACAATGACCTCGCCCAAAGAATACAGAGTCATGTTTGATGATGAGGGAAAGAACAATATTCGGGATGCTCATCATGATGGTCTGGGCATAACCCTTTATATTTCTAATCGTTTTGTACGCATGATCTTGGTGGACAATGGAAGTTTAGTAAATATCATCCAACGGGACTGCCTGAAGAGGATGGATGTTCTGAAATCCAAGATTATATCGATGTATTCGATCTTGGTGGGATTTAGCAGGGAAGCCTGGAGTATAGTGGGAGAGATCAAGTTTCCAGTTTACATTGAGGGTGTAACTCTATCCATAAGTTTTGTGTTATTGATGCATTAACATCTTTCAATGTTATCTTAGGCAGGCCTTGGATCCATGATATGAAGGCTGTACTCTAAACCTACCATTAATACATCAAAATGCCGGCACTTGGGGGATTGTCAATATTCAAGGTGACCAGCAGGAGGCTAAAGGCTATTATGCCTCGTCGATGAAATCAACGGCTAAACCAACTCAGGCATAGAAATCAAAGAATAAAACGCTTGATGTCTTGGAATAAGTTGAACAAGAGGTCAAAGAAGTACAATTAGATGATCAGGATCCTGACATCAAAGTGTTGACAGGAACTGGGATTCCTGAAGAAATTAAAAATCAGTTGGTCAAGTTCCTAAAAAGCATAACCTCTACATTTGCATGAAAGCATGCGCACATGACAAGTATTTGTAAAAATATTATTACTCACAAATTGGGGTTGGATAATAGTTTCAAGCAAATTCAACAAAAAGAGAAGAAAGTTCGCACCTGAAAGAAATGTCATTATCCAAGAAGAGGTCGAGAGGTTGTCGAAAGTAGGGATGATTAGGGAAGTAAAGTTCCTAAGATGGTTAGCCAACGTGGTGGTAATCCATAAAAAGAATGGCAAGTGGAGGGTTTGTGTCAACTACATGGACCTTAACAAAGCTTTCCCCAAAGATCCTTTCCCATTGCCACACATAGACTCCATGGTGGATGAAACCTTTGGGCATGAGATGCTGACCTTTATGGATGCCTACTCGAGACTCCAACAAATCCAAATGGAACCCTCAGACCAAGATGACACAACATTCATGAATCCAATATGTATATATTGTTACACTGTTCCTCTATATGGCAGTATCCCGAGATACTGTAAGTGCTTTATTAGTCAAGGATCACGAAGGGCAAAAACAACCTATCTACTATGTAAGTAAAGTCTGCTTGATTCTAAAACCATGCATTCTTATTTAGAAAAGTTAATTTTGGCTTTAGTTATTGCATCTACCAAGTTAAGACATTATTTTAAGAAGCATACTATTTTTGTTAAAACTAATTATCCTGTTAAAAATGTTTTGAGAAAGCCTGAAGTGTCTAGTAGGAAGGCTAAGTAGTATGTTATTTTGACTGTTTATAATATAGTGTATGAGCCTAGGATATTAATTAAATACCAAGCTTTAGCCAACTTCTTGTCTAATTTTAGTAGTGACATCCAACAGGAAGCTGACTGGGAAGTTCATCAACTAGACCATGATAAGGGTCAGTGGATATTATTTACTTATGGGGCTTCAAGTATCAGGGGGACATGCTTTAGAATCATCCTTAAATAACCATAGGGGGACATAATACCCCAGGAAATTAGATGTGATTTCCAAGACATGAATAATGAGGCTGAATATGAAGCTTTAGTTGTTGGCCTACAGTTATCCAAGGATTTAGAAATTAAAAATATTTATATATTTGTGGATTCCTTATTGCTTGCAACCACTTCAATGACTCCTATGCTGTTAGAAGTGAAAAACTGAATATATTCAGATATGTAAAAATATGGAAAATAAATTGGATTCTTTTATTATTGAACATGTACCTTGGGAGGGAAATGTTGAAGCAGACTCCTTGGAAAATCTTGAATATGCCTCCAGGATCCTGACGAAAATGGAAATTTCGATCGTACATATCCTGAATCCAGCTACCAAGGTGCCTTCACTTAATAAAGAGTAAACAATGAAAGAAGTTGCTAAGTAGGATCCCCAAGTCAATGAAGTAACGGATACTAAAGATACAACTGATCAGGATCTTAAGCTAATCGGGAATCCTAGATTCAACCTATCAAGAGATATTTGCAACACAATGAGATCCCTAAGGATGAGAATCCTAAAGCCTTTCGTATGAAAGTATCCAGGTTCATTTTTTAAATGGTATTCTCTATAAGAAATCACTTGCAGGTCCATACTTGAGATGCCTAGAGGATCCTGAGATACAAGAATTTCTAAAAGATATCCATGAAGGCGACGGTGGGAATCACACTGGGGATCGATCATTTTTCCCCAAAATCCTTAGGATTTGTTACTATCGGCCAACCATGAGGAAGGATGCAGTGGTATATGCTCAAAAGTGTGATTCCTATCAAAGACATAGCAACATTCTTAGTGAAACGCCTGAACCTATCTGTCCGATCGTGTTTCCTTGTCTCTTCATGAAGTGGGGGATAGATATTGTGGACAAACTACTGAAAGCTTCCAGAGGAAAGGTCTTTATGTTAGCAGTGACAAATTACTTTTTTAAATGGACTGAAGCAAAAGCATTTGCCCAAGTAAGAGAACAAGAAGTGATCCTTCATCAATAGGAATATCCTGACGCGTTTCAAATCCTAGCCGAGATCATCTGCAACAACGGGTCTCAATTCTTTAGTAAAAGAACTACCGAATTTGTGGTTCATAGGGGGATAAAAATGATCACTTTCACACCAGTTACTCCCAAGCCAATGGACAAGCGGACTCTACAAACAAGATCATCAACAATTTAAAGAAGAAGATGGGAACAAAGAGAGGAACGTGGGCTGAAGAGCTGCCATTTGTACTATGGGCAGATCGAACTTCATCAAAGGATGAAACAGGGTAAACTCCTTTCTCTCTTGTATTTGGGACCGAGGCAATGACTCCGACTCAGATGGTTGTCCCTACTGCGAGATGCCTCCAGAATCTTGAAACCAACAACCAGGATCTTGCCGATGATCTTGATGTGGTGGATGAACTCAGAGATTCTAGATGGATTCATATGGCGGCATACCAATAAAGAATCACCAAGTCAAACAAAAATAATCCCAGGCCTGAAGATTTTAAGTGGGAGATCTAGTACTAATGAAGGCATTTCATTATAAAACAGATCCTAAATATGGAAATTTCGCACCCAAATGGGAAGGACCGTACAAGATCGAGGCTGAGGCAGGAAAATGAGCATCTTAGCTATCTGATATGAATGGTAGGATCCTGCCAAGATCCTTGAATGTTGTTCACCTTAAACTCTACTTCATGTAAGTTAGAATTTTATTTCTAACTTAGTATGATATGTATTTTGACGTTACTATTTCAATAATTAATATCCTTTCATATTATTTCTTGAAACCCATTACTGACTTAAGCATCAGAGGGGTTTCAGCTGTGCTAACACCAGCTCTCACAAAGGTTCAAGTGTTTTGCCAAATCAGGATCCTATCTAAAAAGTGAATGCATTCCCAGGGGTTTGACCACCTCACTAAGTTTAAGGTATAAATCCCTTCGAAGGTTGTTAGGACACGACTATTTTACGCTGTGGATACGCTATCTTGACATAGCTTATGGATTAGTTATCCTTAACACATGTTCCATATTATGTCAGGATCAAGGATCCTCAGTACTTGTTATTTACTTGTGATTGTTCTCTTTGTATATCTATATATTGGCAGGTGTAACAACTGATGACTTGGTCTAACCCACTATTTCACAGTCCAAGAGAAGTTAGCACATGGTCAAATGCATGAAACGGGTCTAGTGGAGTAGTGGTGAATTTATAGGACTATTTGTTGTTTTTAGTTTATTATATATTGAAGCTTGATCAGCTAGGCCACACGCAACATACATGACTTATACTCTTTTTACTTGCAATTCTTGCAAGATACACACACTTAGAAGCAATTGTAATCACTGATCAAAGATTCCACCATTGTAACACCATTTTTTCGATTAATAAAGTGGTGATAGACGATTTGTCATCACTCGGGGTTTTTGTGTCGTCGATCATCATCTGATCAAGGGCTTTTCCTCGTAACAAATCCTTGCGTTCATCCTTATTTCGTTTACACAAACAAAATTGTTGTTCAAGCACTTAACCTTACAAAACCGATTTGGTTACATTATCCTTAAAACCAAATTTTGACCAAAAAAATTTGGTACCAACCGTGGGGAAAGAGGTCCTTTAATCCAGAATTATTCTCATCATTGACCTCTGCTTCAACCACTATGCCATCATCAGTGTCTCTCCATCAAAGGCCTCCTTGCCGATGCCTCCTCCACCTGCATGGTTGTAAAGGACCAACGCTACTGGATGCAAGACGCAAATTTCAGTCTTCCAAGGCTCAAAATCCTCTGCTGCTACCCCTGTGGTAACCAGTAACAATGATGTTTTTTGCTTTGTTGTCACATGTTAAGGCTTACATGGAGCATCTAAACAAGACTAACTAGAGGGTTCTTCATGAGATTGAAGATTTTAAGAAAGCAAAAAGGCTAACGGAGGATCACACTCCCTTGGTGCCTTGGATGCTGGATTTCACCAGTCTAGGATCCATGGCTCCACATGCTTAAGGAACCTCTATCCTTCACCCAGGATCCTTTGCTCAATACGCTCAAAGATCTTCCATCTTTCAACGAGGACCCGTGGCTCAACATCCTCAAGGATTCTCTATCCTTCAACTAGGATCCATTTAAAACCATTTAAAACCCACTTTCAAATACACCAGGGTATACTATAAAAGAGGGACTTAGAAATTTTTTTATTCATCTCCCCCCCCCCCCCCTCTCTTCTAATATACCAAACTTTCTCACGACCAAAGTTACCCAACCGTTGCTCACTAATTCTCTATAAATATTATCATCCATCTTAATTCCGACTTAGTAAGCTTTGATTAAATGATTTTTGACGCTCATTATATGGGTTTAGAGTTTCAGGTTTCACTTTCACTAACATCTCTATTTTGTGTGTAGGTTAAGACTATCCTTTTATTCTTTCTTCTTCAATTATATATACATGCATTTTCTATTAATGTTCAAATTGACTAACATATGCTTTGAATGTGTGTTTTATTGTGTATGTGCAGACATGGCTTATAAATTTGAAAAGAAGCACAACATGTGCGCGTTTCACCAAATCATAGAGGAGAATCGCCACTTGGAGCTGATGATTGATTGGCTAATACGCTCCAAATTGCGGGTTTCCTTGACAGAAAGCCCCATTATCTACAAAAATCATCATTAGGATTTCTGGAGATCTGCGCAACACAATGATGTCATTAATGGGAGGAGAATAAAAGCAAGTGTTCTTGACAGGGAGGTTGAAATCACTGAACAACTTACATGCGCAAGCCTCCAATTAAACGATGACTTTTAAGTTCAATTATCCTACTCCCAGCAGAGGTTGTTAAGAATATTTCAAGAAACTTTGGGATATCATGGAAACATTAATGAAGTTCAATTTCAAAAGGGGATGTTTCCATTGTTCTGTTAGTTCCTAACTCATCGCATAATTCAGATCATGAAACAAAGAAGAGGAACATGAACTCTAATGAGCATGGAGATTGCCACTACAACTGTTGCTTTATTATTTGACTAACTATTAAACTTTTCAAGAATGATTTTTGAAGGAATGGTAACAAACACAAGGAAAGAGAGGATGACAAATTTCTCATGTATCCAAGATTGTTGCAGATAATCTTCAACAGATACATCCTGACTTGCCAACTACTTGGGCTACACATGTATTACAAGATCCGAATGTTTACTAGGAGGATCAACAGGTCGGGTCCAACAAGTCAATTTAATCAGGAAGTGGAGTTTTTGATGTGTTAAAAACGTATATAATATTAAATACCAAGTTTTACCGAATTCGCCTAAAAAAACACACAATCGGCAAGTGTACCGGTCGCAATGTAGTTAGCAAGTAAGAACGGATATCGAACCTAGGACACTATGGGTAAACTCTAATTATTAAACCTAAAAGATTACTAACCTAGACTTTCTTTTGATTTTTTTTAGAATTTTTTTATATTATATAAACTAATAAAACTTAACTAATTAAAATTTAAACTAAGAAAAATAAAACTTTATAAAAATTGGGTTTTACTAATATGCGAGAAACGACTACCTAGGTAATGGAATCCTACTAGTTAAACTTAATATCTAACGAACTTGGCTTGGTTGAAAAACAATATCTTAAAAAATATGACACTAAAGACCACTAAAATACGCTAGATCGCCTCCCGGCCTCACCAACGACACCCTAGAACTCTAATGACATGTGAAGCTCAATTGTTAAAGGGTTGAATCACCTCCCAGTCTCACCTTACCTAATATTACTATGGTACCCCACTACCCAAATCATCTCCCGGTCTCTTCGGATACGATATATATTAAAGGGGGTATTTTTAATCGACTTGAACAAAACTTGTATCACAATAATCTAAGGGACCTAGGATAACTCACTCCCGTGCAATTATTACCCAAACCCACAAAGAAAAAGATGACACAACACTAAATTACCTCCCGGCCTCTATAGTGAAAGAACAATAAAATCTAAACCACTTTCAATACTTATTCCTACGATTTTTTTCGACCATAAACCGCAAACAAGTTGAAAGCACAAAGTAGACAACCTAATCAAGCGCCTAACAATCTCCAAAAAATTATTAAACACAAGTGGAATAAATATTAAAGTAATAAACTAGATTCTATTACGCAACAATATTAGGACCAAACCAATTAAAAACTTTTACCATAATATTAAATCAACCAAAGTCAAATAACTAGTTTGTCAAACCATTAATATAAACTAGTACTCAACCAAAACCTAGGTAGTATAAAAATATTTAGCTACTCATATAAAAATACGAAACAAAACTAAAGTAGAGTTCATAAAAATAATTCATGTCAAAAAGTTAATAAAACAAAACAATTATGTATTCTTCTTTTCGTTGACTTCGTCCAAATCAAGAACAATAACCAAAGAAATAATAATAATTATATCCTTCTTTTTCTTCTTCTGTTTCACATGAACACCACCACCACAATAATCCGCAAAACTTTTTCTTCTGCTTTGACTTCACGTCCCAATCAAGGATCACCTTTTTTGATTTTTGTTTTGTGACTTTTCAACCACAGTCGCCCACCTCTAAAAATTAAATATCACTCCATTCTTTGTCTGACTTACCTCTTCTTATATTTCGCCTCAAAATAAAAAGAGTATCCCCCCTACAATGTTACGACCCATTTAGTTATGAAAGCCCATATGTAATTAGTTGGTTAATGTCCATGTCTAACTTCTTTTTTTTCAAACGAGGCCCACAACTCCACAAGTTATTCAATCTTGCTGGTGACTTTTGTTTAAATTCTTTTAATCTCTAGCCTTAAGCCCATTATTTCCTTTTGATGTTCCTAGCAAAGAAAGATATCATAGTCATGTATTTGTCATATATAAACTAATTTAATTAATTCCTTTCATCTAGCATTATAACTTAATCATATAATTTTGCTAGGTTATTCAGTTTACGTTACAAAGATAATATTATAATAATAATAATAACATATAGTAAGTTATCTAAAAGCACTCGTTTTTTAGCTCGTTGATTCTCATGAAACCTTTAAAATCCAAATATGAGCCAAATAGAAATATATTCAATAAAACTAGCTCAAAACTAATTCAAAAGTGTAGTGAATATATATATAATTGTATATAATTTAGACCATATCAAATATCCCCACACTTAAACCTTTTTCGTCCCCGAAAAATATATATATTGCAATGGAATCAGAATTCAAGACTAGTTTTCAAAACATATAGGTTATCTTTTAAGCACAGATAAACGCAAAAACCGCGATTGCCGATATTGTTGTCCACTTAAACCCAGCCACTAGCCTATCAAGCCCCCAATTGCATTAAGTGCTTTAAGTTCAAAAACCACGGTTACACCTACCCCATCTCAGACAAAGAGAGCTAGAAAAACTTGAGTCAAAGCAAACTGGTTTGACAAATCACCATAAGCCAAAGACTCATTGATGGTACTAATTAGATGCACTCTGTGAAATTTTGATGGATAAATGGTAATGTGGAGGTCGTACGAGCTATTCCTAAATATTATTGTACTTTTTCTTATAAACCTAAAACTTTATTTATTGACTAAGAACCTTCGAGCCACAATAGTGTATCCTTAAAGTCACCATCCCCAAGGTAACACGTAAACTCTAAGTCTCGTCTAGTATGTGCATCTTTGACCTCTTTTACTAACTTTAAACAATGCTTCTTTGGCATTTTACAATACATAACTTTCTTCACAAGCATTTTGCTTTTCTTGAACAACTTTGGATATTACAATACATAACAAACTTTCAAAACATACTTTTTTTTCAATCTCTTTTTTCTTTTTTTTTTTATATCACCCTTTAGTATATAACTATTTCTAAGCTCGTAAAAAGATGGACATGTGATGGTGTGCTGATTTGAGTGCATTTAATTCTTACCATCTCAAAGTTTTTAGATTATGGTAATCCTCCCTAAGCATCGAAATTCGGTTTCACCGTTTTTCAAATTATTATATATATAAAAACTACTAAAGGGGACTATCAAAGTTAGTTGGACCTAGCGACACATCCCAAGCTTAGTGCGCTATCTTTTATTTAATCTCATATATAATAGTAGTTTTAAAAAACCAATCTCAAATTTTTCTATCATTTTTCATTATTTGCAAAAAATTCATTCAAATTTCGGGAAATTTTTTTTTTCAACTTTTTTTTATATTTTATATTATTTTTTTTGATTGTTTTTAATAATAAAATTTGAAACTGTTTTTTTTTTCTTTTTTTAATTTTTAATTTTCTTTAAACAAAAGAAAACTTTAACCAAAAGAAAACGCCAGTTCCCATCCCCACACTTAAAATCTACATTGTCCCTAATGTAAGAATAGAAAAAAGACAGAAAATAAAGCAGAATAAAAAATGTAAGCAAATAAAGCTAGAAATTGGAACAGACTCCCCTAGTAATCATGCAGTTATCTTCACAAGTCTCGTTCCAAGGCGACCTTATATCATTTCATTCGCGGTCGCAGCTTCTGGGTGTCATCTATAATACGATCGGCTAAGAAAAATCCTCGTCCGAATTGAGATTGAGAACGAACGAGAAAATCCAATCCTACAAAACAAAACTCAAAACAACCCAAAACAGACATCAAACAGACTCTAAGGACTAAAATAGACTCAAAGAAAAATAAAATAAAGCAGAATAAAAATAAAAGAAAATAATGCAATTAAGTTTTTATACAAACTATACAACTCGGGCAAAGTCTCGAGTGTGCTCTCCTCTACTCTCTAGGCGGATCAAGGTAGATCGCATCCTCCTCGCGATCACCAAGTGGACCTCCAACATAATGTTTCAGTCTGTGCCCATTCACTTTCCAAGAATGTCCATCATCGGCCTCTATCTCAACCGTTCCATACGGAAATGTCTCCTTCACTACAAACGGACCAGCCCATCGGGATTTCAATTTACCCGGAAACAACTTCAACTTGGAATTATATAGAAGAACCTTATCCCCACACTTAAACTCTTTGGGACCCTTAATATGTTTATCATGACGTTCCTTTGTCCGCTCCTTATACCCCCAACTTTTTTCATACGCCTCATTCCGTAATTTCTCAACCTCGTGAATTTGAAGAAAACAACTCTTTCTCGCCGCATATAAATCAAGATTTATGGCTCTTAAAGCCCAATAAGCACAATGTTCTAACTCTACTGGAAGATGACACGCCTTTCCATAAACTAGCCGAAAGAGTCCAATCGGGAGCAACAAGAATAGGAGCACTCACTAACCTATCCTTAATCAACTCAAAGGCCCTCAAACACTCCTCACTAAAATCAAACGGTCTGTCTTTCTCTAGAAGCCGGGTCATCGGACGGGAGATTTTCGAGAAATCTTTAATAAATCGGCAGTAGAATCCCGCATGACCTAAGAAACTACGAATAGACTTCACAGAAGTGGGCGGTGGAAGTTTAGAAATGGTGTCTACCTTAGCTCTATCTACCTCAATCCCCGCACTAGAAATATTCTGACCTAAAACTATACCCTCACGAACCATAAAGTGACATTTCTCCCAATTAAGCATAAGGTTCGTCTCTTCACATCTAGCGAGCACTCGATCTAAGTTACGCAGACAATCATCGAAGGAATTCCCAAAGACAGAAAAATCATCTATAAATACTTCCATTGAATCCTCGATTAACTCATGAAAGATGGCCACCATGCACCGCTGAAATGTAGCCGGAGCATTACATAATCCGAATGGCATGCGTCGGTACGCGAATGTACCAAAAGGACATGTAAATGTGGTCTTCTCCTGATCACCCGGGGCGATGGGGATCTGGAAATAACCAGAAAACCCATCAAGAAAACTGTAGAACTGTTGTCCTGACAAACGCTCAAGCATCCGATCGATGAATGGAAGCGGGAAGTGGTCCTTTCGTGTGGCCTCGTTAGGTCTGCGGTAGTCGATGCAAACTCGCCACCCTGTTACAGTCCGTGTCGGTATTAGCTCATTCTTTTCATTCGTGATAACTGTCATACTGCCCTTTTTAGGGACCACCTGGACTGGGCTAACCCACCCGGAGTAGGAGATCGGAAAAATCAAACCAACATCGAGCAACTTAATAACTTCTTTCTTGACAACCTCCTGCATGTTCGGGTTAAGCCTCCTTTGCGGCTGCAACACAGGTTTAAACTCGTCTTCCATAAAGATTTTATGTGTGCAAAACGAAGGGTTTATACCTTTGATATCCATAAGCTTCCATGCAATGGCATGCTTATGAGATTTCAGAACAACCATCAACTTCTCCTTCTCCTCCGTCTCCAAACTCGAAGATATGATGACGGGAAGTTGAGACCCCTCCCCTAAAAACGCATACTCGAGGTGAGATGGTAAGTCTCTTAGCTCCAAAGATGGGGGGTTCTCAACAGATGGTTTTTCAATCGGAAACTCTCGCTCTTCAACCGCAAGGACATTAGAAAATATTTGGGAAATCATGATTTGCTCATGTCCTCCTTCCTCAGGTAACTGCTGCTCCTTCTTCTCCTCTAACTCAAAATCAAATTCTGTCATATCGAATGACTGATTTTCCACATCGATGATCTGTGTGTCAGACGTGTCTCTCTGGCAGATCTTCGTAAGATAGTCGCCTACATGCATCATGAAAGTGTCGATAAAGTAGAGAGTGTCATCCTGCTGCTGAGTATGCCTCATGGATTTCTGCACGTCGAATATGACCGTGTCATCATGAACTCGAAGAGTCAATTTGCCATCGGCAACATTAATGAGAGCGCGTGCGGTGGATAAGAATGGATGGCCGAGGATGAGCGGAACATTCGAGTCCTCATCCATATCGAGAATGACAAAGTCGACCGGAAAAATGAATTTGTCCACCTGCACCAACATGTTCTCCACAATGCCCCTTGGGAACTTAACGGATCGGTCTGCCAGCTGGATACTCATTCTGGTGGGAAGCAGCTCTCCCACGTTAAGTTTGGCAAACACTGAATAGGGCATGAGATTAATGCTTGCACCGAGGTCGGCCAAAGCATTGCGAACATGAAGATTACCAATCAAGCAAGGAATGGTAAAGCTGCCCGGATCTGTCATCTTCCTAGGAAGCTTGTTTTGTACGGCGGCAGAACACTCCTCACTAAGAGTAACAGTCGAAAGCTCCTCAAGTTTCTTATTATTAGTGAGCAAATCTTTATGAAACTTGGCGTGTTTTGGCATGTTCGCGAGAGCTTCAATAAACTGAATGTTCACATGGAGCTTCTTAAGCATGTCGAGAAACCTAGAGTACTGCTCCGAATCATTCTTCTTCACCAGACGACCGGGATATGGCGGTTTTGGCTTACAGACGCGCACCGGTTCCTGCTCAATCTCCTTCTCCTTCTCAACTGACGCACCGCCCAACCGTGAGGTATTTGCTGGGCCTCGCCTCTGGTTCACCTTGTCAGGCGGTGTCTCCATCTCCAAATCCTCGTCAACTTCCTCCTCACTTGGTGTATCTCTAACTACATCTCTCCCACTTCGGGTGGTCACTGCCTTGGCCTGAGCATTTTGAAATTGTTTAGAATAGGTGGGACTAGGATTAGGAGTGGTGTTACTTGGAAGACTCCCTGAGGGTCGTTGATCAATCTTTGCGGAAAACTCACCAAACTTGGCCTCGAGATTCTGAAATGCGACCTGTTGTCCCTTCATAAACGTCTCATGCTGCATAAGAGTGGATTTGGTGTTGGCATCATTTTGTAAGAGCTGATTTAAAAATTGAGATTGGTTAGCCAACATATCCTCGATCTTAGAAGTACTATTTGGTACAAGAGTAGGTTCGGGGGCGGGTTCTTGGAACAGATTCTGGCGTTGCTGATAACCGGTGTTACCTGCCCGCCAGTTAGAGTTCGGATTATTGTTTCGCCACCCAGAATTGAAGGTACGGTTTTGATTTGAAAGAAAATCTACCTCCTCCTGGGAATCAACGGGACAATCGGCTGTCTCGTGATTTCCACGGCATATCTCGCATCTACGAGCTTGCAACCTAAGCTCTTTAACTTCCCTCTTCAGTGCCTCCACATCTGCCGACACACTCGTATTTTGATCAACATGATGCACTGCACATGATACTGAAATGGCCGCGGCCTTGGCAGCCGAGACGGACCTTTTAATCGGTGTATGTTGATCCCCTAATGCAATGCTCTCGAACATTTCTTCAGCCTCCTCTATGGTGAGTTTATCGAGCATGTTTTCCTCCGGCGGCGGTATTGAACCGCTGTTGGGTTTCGGGAGTAAGACCGTTATAGAATTTTTAAACCACAGCCCAATCGTTTAGGCCATGCTGAGGACAACGGCTTATAAGAGTTTGGAAACGCTCCCACGTTGAATAATAGGATTCATCGGGCTCCATATGAAAAGAACGGATTTGTTTGCGTAGACGCCCGACCTTCGATGGAGGAAAATACTTCCTAAGAAACTTGGATTGCAAGTCGGCCCATGTGGCGATTGAGGCGTTTGGAAGAGAGTCAAACCATGTAACAGCACGACCAGAAAGTGAGAACGGGAATAACTTAAGATGAATGACGTCGAAGAGATATTATTAATATTAAAAGTTTCGCAGATCCGCACGAATCGGGACAGGTGTTCCGGAGTATCTTCGTCATCCAAGCCATGGAACTGAGTAGAATTAGTGATGGAATTCATGACGTGAGAGGGAATTTGCCAGTTTTGATTATTAGTTGGAGCAGGTCGAACAATTGCAGATCGGGCTCCCATGATGCCATCGCTGGCTCTAGCATGAACGATTTGTCTCGGTGGTGGAACGGCGTCGTCCATATCTATTCTAGGAGTAGAGACGCTAACATGGATGTCGAGTAAATCGCTCTCGCTATCTGTAGTCTCCTTAAGTCGCTCCTGAAACTTTCTCTCAGGCTCTTTTGATGCAGTGAATAAAGGCGGGCCTTGAGAACGGGTATTATGCATAAACTGAAATAAAAATTATTTTATTAATTTTTTTAAATTTTTTTTAAGGAAAAGCTAAACCTAAAGGCACAAATAGCAAGTAGAGGCACCTAAAGGAAAAATAACAACTAAATATAAAAAATAAACAAATAAACAGATCAGATAATCAACTCGGTTTAAACAAATAATTTACCAGTGTCCCCGGCAACGGCGCCAAAAACTTAATTTGTGAAAAACGTATATAATATTAAATACAAAGTTTAACCGAATTCACCTAAAAAAAACACACAATCGGCAAGTGTATCGGTCGCAATGTAGTTAACAAGTAAGAACAGATATCGAACCTAGGACACTATGGGTAAACTCTAATTATTAAACCTAAAAGATTACTAACCTAGACTTTCTTTTGATTTTTTTTATATTAAATAAACTAATAAAACTTAACTAATTTAAATTTAAACTAAAAAAATAAAACTTTATAAAAATTGGGTTTTACTAATATGCGAGAAACGACTACCTAGGTAATGAAATCCTACTAGTTAAACTTAATATCTAATGAACTTGTTATTTACTTATGATTGTTCTCTTTGTATATCTATATATTGGCAGGTGTAACAACTGATGACTTGGTCTAACCCACTATTTCACAGTCCAAGAGAAGTTAGCACATGGTCAAATGCATGAAACGGGTCTAGTGGAGTAGTGGTGAATTTATAGGACTATTTGTTGTTTTTAGTTTATTATATATTGAAGCTTGATCAGCTAGGCCACACGCAACATACATGACTTATACTCTTTTTACTTGCAATTCTTGCAAGATACACACACTTAGAAGCAATTGTAATCACTGATCAAAGATTCCACCATTGTAACACCATTTTTTCGATTAATAAAGTGGTGATAGACGATTTGTCATCACTCGGGGTTTTTGTGTCGTCGATCATCATCTGATCAAGGGCTTTTCCTCGTAACAAATCCTTGCGTTCATCCTTATTTCGTTTACATAAACAAAATTGTTGTTCAAGCACTTAACCTTACAAAACCGATTTGGTTACATTATCCTTAAAACCAAATTTTGACCAAAAAAATTTGGCACCAACCGTGGGGAAAGAGGTCCTTTAATCCAGAATTATTCTCATCATTGACCTCTGCTTCAACCACTATGCCATCATCAGTGTCTCTCTCATCAAAGGCCTCCTTGCCGATGCCTCCTCCACCTGCATGGTTGTAAAGGACGAACGCTACTGGATGCAAGACGCAAATTTCAGTCTTCCAAGGCTCAAAATCCTCTGCTGCTACCCCTGTGGTAACCAGTAACAATGATGTTTTTTGCTTTGTTGTCACATGTTAAGGCTTACATGGAGCATCTAAACAAGACTAACTAGAGGATTCTTCATGAGATTGAAGATCTTAAGAAAGCAAAAAGGCCAACGGAGGATCACACTCCCTTGGTGCCTTGGATGCTGGATTTCACCAGTCTGGGATCCATGGCTCCACATGCTTAAGGAACCTCTATCCTTCACCCAGGATCCTTTGCTCAATACGCTCAAAGATCTTCCATCTTTCAACGAGGACCCGTGGCTCAACATCCTCAAGGATTCTCTATCCTTCAACTAGGATCCATTTAAAAACATTTAAAACCCACTTTCAAATACACCAGGGTATACTATAAAAGAGGGACTTAGAAACTTTTTTATTCATCTCCCCCCCTCTATTCTAATATACCAAACTTGCTCACGACCAAAGTTACCCAACCGTTGCTCACTAATTCTCTATAAATATTATCATCCATCTTAATTCCGACTTGGTAAGCTTTGATTAAATGATTTTTGACGCTCATTATATGGGTTTAGAGTTTCAGGTTTCACTTTCACTAACATCTCTATTTTGTGTGTAGGTTAAGACTATCCTTTTATTCTTTCTTCTTCAATTATATATACATGCATTTTCTATTAATGTTCAAATTGACTAACATATGCTTTGAATGTGTGTTTTATTGTGTATGTGCAGACATGGCTTATAAATTTGAAAAGAAGCACAACATGTGCGCGTTTCACCAAATCATAGAGGAGAATCGCCACTTGGAGCTGATGATTGATTGGCTAATACGCTCCAACTTGCGGGTTTCCTTGACAGAAAGCCCCATTATCTACAAAAATCATCATTAGGATTTCTGGAGATCTGCGCAACACAATGATGTCATTAATGGGAGGAGAATAAAAGCAAGTGTTCTTGACAGGGAGGTTGAAATCACTGAACAACTTACATGCGCAAGCCTCCAATTAAACGATGACTTTTAAGTTCAATTATCCTACTCCCAGCAGAGGTTGTTAAGAATATTTCAAGAAACTTTGGGATATCATGGAAACATTAATGAAGTTCAATTTCAAAAGGGGATGTTTCCATTGTTCTGTTAGTTCCTAACTCATCGCATAATTCAGATCATGAAACAAAGAAGAGGAACATGAACTCTAATGAGCATGGAGATTGCCACTACAACTGTTGCTTTATTATTTGACTAACTATTAAACTTTTCAAGAATGATTTTTGAAGGAATGGTAACAAACACAAGGAAAGAGAGGATGACAAATTTCTCATGTATCCAAGATTGTTGCAGATAATCTTCAACAGATACATCCTGACTTGCCAACTACTTGGGCTACACATGTATTACAAAATCCGAATGTTTACTAGGAGGATCAACAGGTCGGGTCCAACAAGTCAATTTAATCAGGAAGTGGAGTTTTGATGTGTTAAAAACGTATATAATATTAAATACCAAGTTTTACCGAATTCACCTAAAAAAACACACAATCGGCAAGTGTACCGGTCGCAATGTAGTTAGCAAGTAAGAACGGATATCGAACCTAGGACACTATGGGTAAACTCTAATTATTAAACCTAAAAGATTACTAACCTAGACTTTCTTTTGATTTTTTTTAGAATTTTTTTATATTATATAAACTAATAAAACTTAACTAATTAAAATTTAAACTAAAAAAATAAAACTTTATAAAAATTGGGTTTTACTAATTTGCGAGAAACGACTACCTAGGTAATGGAATCCTACTAGTTAAACTTAATATCTAACGAACTTGACTTGGTTGAAAAACAATATCTTAAAAATATGACACTAAAGACCACTAAAATACGCTAGATCGCCTCCCGGCCTCACCAACGACACCCTAGAACTCTAATGACATGTGAAGCTCAATTGTTAAATGGTTGGATCACCTCCCAGTCTCACCTTACCTAATAATACTATGGTACCCCACTACCCAAATCATCTCCCGGTCTCTTCGGATACGATATATATTAAAGGGGGTATTTTTAATCGACTTGAACAAAACTTGTATCACAAGAATCTAAGGGACCTAGGATAACTCACTCCCGTGCAATTATTACCCAAACCCACAAAAGACAAAGATGACATAACACTAAATTACCTCCCGGCCTCTCTAGTGAAAGAACAATAAAATCTAAACCACTTTCAATACGTATTCCTACGATTTTTTCGACCATAAACCGCAAACAAGTTGAAAGCACAAAGTAGACAACCTAATCAAGCGCCTAACAATCTCCAAAAAATTATTAAACACAAGTGGAATAAATATTAAAGTAATAAACTAGATTCTATTACGCAACAATATTAGGACCAAACCAATTAAAAACTTTTACCATAATATTAAATCAACCAAAGTCAAATAACTAGTTCGTCAAACCATTAATATAATATAGTACTCAACCAAAACCTAGGTAGTATAAAATATTTAGCTACTCATATAAAAATACGAAACAAAACTAAAGTAGAGTTCATAAAAATAATTCATGTCAAAAAGTTAATAAAACAAACCAATTATGTATTCTTCTTTTCGTTGACTTCGTCCAAATCAAGAACAATAACCAAAGAAATAATAATAATTATATCCTTCTTTTTCTTCTTCTGTTTCACATGAACACCACCACCACAATAATCCGCAAAACTTTTTCTTCTGCTTTGACTTCACGTCCCAATCAAGGATCACCTTTTTTGATTTTTGTTTTGTGACTTTTCAACCACAGTCGCCCACCTCTAAAAATTAAATATCACTCCATTCTTTGTCTGACTTACCTCTTCTTATATTTCGCCTCAAAATAAAAAGAGTATCCCCCCTACAATGTTACGACCCATTTAGTTATGAAAGCCCATATGTAATTAGTTGGTTAATGTCCATGTCTAACTTCTTTTTTTTCAAACGAGGCCCACAACTCCACAAGTTATTCAATCTTGCTGGTGACTTTTGTTTAAATTCTTTTAATCTCTAGCCTTAAGCCCATTATTTCCTTTTGATGTTACTAGCAAAGAAAGATATCGTAGTCATGTATTTGTCATATATAAACTAATTTAATTAATTCCTTTCATCTAGCATTATAACTTAATCATATAATTTTGCTAGGTTATTCAGTTTACGTTACAAAGATAATATAATAATAATAATAATAATAATAATAATAATAATAATAACATATAGTTAGTTATCTAAAAGCACTCGTTTTTTAGCTCGTTGATTCTCATGAAACCTTTAAAATCCAAATATGAGCCAAATAGAAATATATTCAATAAAACTAGCTCAAAACTAATTCAAAAGTGTAGGGAATATATATAATAATTGTATATAATTTTGACCATATCAAGTTTGATATACTTCCTTGGTTGGTAAATAATGATGTAGAGAAAATGGAGGTTCCTGCTTCACCTATGGTGAACAGTGATGAAGATAGTGATGAGGAAGATGATGATGAGAGTGAGTCAGATGATAGTGATGATGATCATGTTGAAGGAGGAGATGACGATGTTGTTGATGAAAATGGGAATGATGATATAACATAAGTTGAGAGGGAGGCTTCTTATGCTGAAGTTATTTTCAATGTTGTACAACATGTTTCAACCAATACATCACCTGTTTGACCATCACCAAAATCACCACCTCAATTACAAATACATGAGCCATACATCCATTTCCCACCTCACTCATCACAAACCTTTGATCCATACATGTCATCACCACCACCTTCACCACAATCTCCAATCAAATCCAAACCCAAACCCAAACCCACCAAATTGAACATGAACCTTACATACTAGAACTAATACCATCCCACCTTATAAACAAACCAAACACACCATACCAGTCAACAACACACTTAATAAACATTGAGCAAACTGATATTCCTTTGTCACCTCCCTCCCAAAGCCATATACCTTTAATTAAAACCAAAAATCCTTTACCACACACATATTCCCAAATCCTTCAAAGACCAGTTCACCAAAATCAACCAACCAAATCAACTGAACCTACTAAAATTTCCCCAATCAACTCACCATCCCCCAATTCAAGAATGCTACTGTAACAAAGACACAATGATCTCCTGGTTGAAAAATGTGACTTAAAGACAGAAAACACTGAGCTGAAAGAGAAAAATAAAGAATTGGAGACTCAGCTACAAAATGTTTTAAAATGAATTTAAACCCAGGTGTCTGAGGTTGAGAAGACCTCAGATGCACCAGAATAGGGGGAGAATGTTCTTATAACAGTTGATGAAGACCCTCTAAGAATGTTTGGACTGATATATGAGGGCATTGATGGGGAGATAACTGATGTTGTAGAAGAAAGGGAGGTTGCTGATGATGTGGTTGCAGGTGATGATAAAATGACTGATGCTGAGGTTGTTGATGATGAGGCTGCTGATAATATGGTTAATGATGATGAAACTGATGTTGATGATGATGTAACAGCAGTGCTAGATGAAGATACAGAAGAAGCTTAAACGGAGAATATTTCTGGTGAAACCGTTGTATTATCTGGTAAAACTGAGGAACTTAACACTGCAAATGATAAAGATGATGATGTACGTTCCAAGTTTATGAAAGAGAATGATGAAGATGAAGAACTTAAGGAGTTGTTTAGGGAGATAGATGAGGTGCCACCTATTGTAATTAGATAGGTTGGACCACATAGGCTTCTTGATGCAAATGAAGAAAGGAGAAAAAAGAAAGGTAATGCTGTAACAGAAGATGAAAGTCAACTTCAACCACTTAAAAAATAGATGAATCAAAAGATCATATTCTATTTATTGATGAATCTTATGAGAGGGGAAAGAAATTGCATGATCAAATTTTGAAAGAGTGGTTTCAAAGGGACATTCTGCACACACGCTCAATGAAAGGAAATAAAAGAGCAGTTGTTCATTATGGAACAGATTCAACTAGAAGAAATTGAGTGAAGGAAAAGAAGGAGTGGAGAAAGAGGTCATTGAAGGACTCTTGAAACTAAAGCAGGTTGAGGATGCTGAGAATGCACTAGCAATTATGGTTTATAAATTCCAAAAGGAAAAACCTCAAGAACCAATAACAGCTGCAGAACCCTTTACTAAAAACATTGACAAACAGTTGGTTACTGATTATGATGCAAAGAGAATTCAAAATGAAATGGCCAAGGCATCATCTGATAAGGTGATGCCTGATCTGATAAAAGAAATATACAATCAAATGAAAGAGAATGGCTAGTGGGTATGGTAAAATATGTGAGGAAAAGAAAAAGGTTTGGAAAGAATAATGTTCCTAAATATTTGATTATGAAGAAGAAGAAGAAGATTGTGAAAGAAAAGGTACATGGGGATAAGGATAAGGAGAGAGAAAAACCAACATAAGAACACATACATGCTATCCCTCTGAAAACTGTCAAACCAGAAGAATATGAGCAAAACATAAATATGGAATCCAATTAACCTCAAACTAGGGCATTGGAGGACATATCTGACCTAGAAGATGATGAGAAAGGAGAGGAGTTTAAAGATAAAGAAGATGAACCAGTTTCACCAAATACATTTGTCTGATGTGCATATTGAGAATATTCAGGCAAGAATGGAAGAAATAAAGAATCAAGATCCAAGAGTGATCAGCTTGATGGGTCATGGATTTAAGTATGTAGAGATAAATGAATTGTCTGAAAAAGATCTTGATTATTTATTTGAGAAGAATAGATTGTTGTAATCGGTCTACCCATGACACATATTAGAGTTGATGCGGCTAGTACGTTATGATCCAAGTCGGGTCATACCCAATAACAAGCTAGACAAACACCATGATATTTATTTAAGATATGATCTAACCAATAAATATCAACACTTAGAATATTTGGAAATTGGGTTTCTAAATATTTGCACTTGTGTAATAAACAAATTATATAGATAATTTATGTTATGAGATATTTTGCATTTTGCATATTACTAGTAATGTTATTTAAATTGGTTATATAACAATATGCAAGACTTACTGCATTTTGCAATTTTCATATACCATGTTATTTAAGTTGGTAAAATAACACCCTGCAATGCATACTGGATTTTGCATGTTATGTTTTGATATAACATAAGTAAATAAAATAAATTACTTAAGTTTTGAATTTTGGTGGGAACCCATTTGGCCCCCCTCTCTCTCCTCAATTGTTTTATTTATTTCGAAGACATGCATAAGAATTCATTGGTTAGTTTGTGTGGTGCGTTGGTTGCTCACATCTCTCTCTCTCTCTCTCTCTCTCTCTCTCTCTCACACACACACACAAGAATAAGTAAACTCTCTCTTCTTCCTCTCTCATTTTCGTCCAAGGAAAGGGATAACAAGAAAGAGATTTCAAGTGTAAATCCTAGCATAACATGGTGTTTGTTGGAAGCTTGAAGGGTAAGCTTATGCTTCTTCTATTTTGAAGACTCGCCATTCATATCTTCATCTCCTTTATATTGGTATGCATGCAAATTCGTATATGGATCCAGGGCTTGGGTTTTGCATATAAAATCAGCTTTATATTCATCTAATTAACAAGATTTAAAACTTATTTATCCGCTGTGTTTTTCATATAAACTGGTTTATATGACTTTAATAATCCTGTTAAATCCCAACAATGGCACCAAGAGTCGCGTATACGGATATCTTGAGAAAGATGTCTATATGGTTCAACCCGAAGGTTTTGAGAAAGATATCTATATGGTTCAACCCGAAGGTTTTGTTAATACTCAACATCCTAATAAAGTATGCAAGTTAAAGAAATCATTCTATGGATGGAAACAAGAATCTAGACAATGGAATCACCGTTTTGATGAAGAGGTTAAGAAATTTGGATTCATCAAGAATGCTGATAAGGCTTGTGTGTATAAGAAAGCTAGTGGGAGCATCATTACTTTCTTAGTATTGTATGTTTATGACATACTACTATTTGGAAATGACATTCCAATCATGGAAGGTGTAAAAGCCTGGCTTGGGAGTTGTTTTTCCATCAAGGATCTTGGTGAAGCCACCTATATTTTGGGAATAAAGATCTATAAGGATAGATCATCGCGGTTGATAGGTTTAGTTCAAAGTGCATATATAGATAAAATCTTGAAGAGGTTCAAGATGGAGCTCTAAGAAAGGTTTGGTTCCTATTCAAAGAGGAACGATATTGAGTAGGTCTCAATGTCCAAACTCAAAGGATGAGAAAGAGAAAACAAAAGGAATCCCATATGCATCGGTTATAGGATACATCATGTATGCAATGATATGTATAAGACCGGATGTCTCATGCGCCTTGAGCATGACAAGTAGGTTCCAACAAAATCCGGGAAGTAGCCATTGGATGGCTATTAAGAGCATATTGAAATACTTTAGAAGGACTAAGGATATGTTTCATATATATGGCTCTGGTGAGGAGGAACTCGTTGTAAAGGGTTACATGGATGCGAGTTTCCAAGCTGATCGAGATGATTCTCGATCACAATCGGGATATGTTTTCGTTATAAATGGTGGGAATGTCAACACTTAGAATATTTGGAAATTGGTTGGTTTGTGTGGTGTTCTTAGCACAATATTTATTTAAGATATGATCTAACAAATAAATATCAACACTTAGAATATTTGGAAATTGGGTTTCTAAATATTTGCACTTGTGTAATAAATAAATTATATGGATAATTTATGTTATGAGAGATTTTGCATTTTTCATATTACTTGTAATGTTATATAAGTTGGCTAAATAACAATATGCCAAACTTACTTCATTTTGCATATACCATGTTATTTAAGTTGGTTAAATAACAATATGCAAGACTTACTGCATTTTGCATATACCATGTTATTTAAGTTGGTTAAATAACAATATGCAAGGCTTACCGCATTTTGCAATTTTCATATACCATGTTATTTAAGTTGGTTAAATAACAACGTACAATGCATATTGGATTTTGCATGTTATGTTATGATATAACATAAGTAAATAAAATAGATTACTTGAGTTTTGAATTTGGGTGGGAATCCATGTGGGCTGCCACTCCCCCCCCCCCCCCTTCTCACTTAATTGTCTTATTTATTTCAAGGACATGCACAATAATTCATTGGTTGGTTTGTGTGGTGCATTAGTTGCTCACATTCTCTCTCTCTCTCTCTCTCTCTCTTACACACACAAACACACACAAGAAGCAAGTAAACTCTCTCTTCTTCCTCTCTAGTTTTCGTCCAAGGAAAGGGATAAAAAAAGAGTTTTCAAGTGTAAATCCTTGGATAACAAGGTGTATGTTGGAATCTTAAAGGGTATACAAGCTTGAGGTTCTTCTATCTTGAAGACTCGTCATTCATATCTTCATCTCTTTCATTTCTCTTGGGCTCTTGAAGGTATTATGCTAAGAACACCCTATGGTTGTTTATATTGGTAAGCATAAAAATTCGTGTATGGATCCGGGGCTTGGGTTTTGCATATAAAATCGGTTTTATAATCATCAAATTAACAAGATTTAAAACTTATTTATCCGCTGCGTTCTTCACATAAATGAGTTTATATGACTTTGATAGTCTTGTTAAATCCCAACAGAGAGATGAGATAAGGAAGAAAAGAGAACACAAAAGAAAGATGCTGAAACCATATTTATCTCAACTAAAACAATATAACTACTTTGATGAACAAGTAAGAAAGATGAATTTTGAAGACTTAGAAAATTTGTGCAAAGCTCAGAAAGCAAAGGAAGATGAAGAAGAAAATAAAAGTCTTGAACAAAGAGCCATTGAAGAGTTAAAGAGAAAAGATAGTATTTTGATAAAGTAGGGAAAATGGTATTTTTAGTGGAAGATGAGATTAAGTTTGAACATTGTGAGATAATGTCTAAAAAAGATGTGGAGGACATGTTCAGGGATATTTCCATAGAAGTTCGTGAAGAAGAGAAAGTTGTTGATGAACATATGAAGCAAAGAGGGCTGGAAGAAAAGAAAGAAAAGGAAGAGGAAGAAAGGGAAAGAAAAATAAAGGCTAGAAAAGCCATAACAAGAATAGTAGAGGAAGAAAAAGCTACCCTATCCACTGGCAAAGAAAAATTACTTGAAAAGACTGATGTACACTAGAGGTGTGTTGGGTGATTTGAATAAGTTAACTGCTACACAGAAGAAAGATTTGTATGAGTAACAACTAACCAAATACAGGGAGGAGTTGAAAAACTAGTACAAAAATGAAGAACCAACTCCAACTCTTTCCTTGATTACTAAGGTGAAAAAAGCCAGTTGAATTTGAACTATAGACTAAACTGAAGCCATGAGAAGATAATGAAAAGATTAACATCTTAAGGAAAATCATGTTGAAGAAGGGTATTCCACCTGGGGTATTTGTTAATCTGGGAAAATCACAGTTGAAGTAACTGTTTGATGAAGAGAATATATACTTTGATCAAATGGAAGATGAACAAAAGAAAATCATATCTTTGCAACCAAGTCCCAAGAGACAAGTTGGTAAAAGACCAAGATCACCACCCGAGGAACAAATGGACAAAGAGACTACGGAAATGATAAATATTTTGTCCAAAAAAGGTGTCAACTACTTGTCATTCATTATGATGAATAAAGCTAAAATTGTCAAGATTTTTGAGTCCAAGGGACCTGTGAGAAGGCCCCAAACTCAAAGACATTACTCATCAAGGGCTTCTACATTAAGAACTCCCATTCCTACCACTAGGTCTAGCCTTCAGAGAGAACATAGACTACCATCAAATGTGTATCTGCTAAAGAATTTGTACTTTGATTCAAGGACCAAGACCTTAAAAGTGATAATGAAAAGTGGTGAACTTAAAACAATCATCTTCAGAGATGATTTCAGGGAATTCAACAAAGAGCAGCTGGAATATCCAGCAAGTCTGCATCTATTCGACTATCAACAAAGAGAATGATTTGCTAGGCAACAGAGACATGATTTATTAAAGTACTGTTGGGTTTTAACAAGATTATCAAAGTCCATATAAACCATTATATGTAAAAACGCAGGAATTAAAGTTTTAAATATTGTTAGCTTATTCATGTTGAAACCAATTTTAACATAAAACCAAAACCCAAATCCAAAAATGGACATGCATGCTATCAAAACTCAAAACCAAGAACATGCAAATTAGCATTTCTACCATAGAATGCTTATTATTATTATTATTATTATTATTATTACCTTTTAAAAGTAAGGAAGATAAATGTAGATGATGCTCTTTGAATGGAAGCCTTCAAAAACGAATGCCTCAAGCTTGCATACCCTTCAAGCCACCAACCAACACCTTGTAGCTAGGATTTTGACTTGATTTTAATCTCTCTTGTTGGTCATCCTTTGGCTAAAAAATTAAGAGAGAAGAAAGAAAGAGTTCATACATAAAAGAAAGATTAGAGAGAGTTGAGTCTTTTGATGGATGTAATAACCAAGACCAAAAATTGCATGTGATTTGGTTGGGTGAGGCCTGAAGTGGCTGGCCTCATGTGGGTTCCACCATGTGTTTCGAATACATATTTTTTCCCTTCTCAACATCATCCCTTATGTAGTTGAACCTCCGCTCAATGTGCCTTTTCTTTTGATGTGCACAAGGTTCTTTGATTTAAGCAATCGCACCCTCGTTATCACAAAAGGTCTCTAGAGGGTCTTGAATGGTACGGACCACCCCTAGGTCGGCAATGAACTTCTTTATCCACGCAGCTTCTTGTGCTGCCAATGATGCGGCAATGCATTCAGATTATGTGGTGGACAATGCTACCACATCTAGTTTTGCGCTCTTCCAAGAGACAGCCCCACCATTCATAACGAAAACATATCTCGATTGTGATAGAGAATCATCTCGATCAGTTTGGAAACTGGAATCCGTGTAACCTTTTACAACGAGTTCTTCCTCACCAGATCCGTATATTTGAACATATCCTTAGTCTGTCTAAGGTATTTCAAAATACTCTTAACAGCCATCCAATGACTATCTCCAGGATTATGCTGGTATCTACTCGTCATGCTTAAAGCGCATGAAACGTTTGATCTAGTGCATATCATTGCATACATGATGGATCCTATAGCTGACGCAAATGGGATTCCTTTCATCCTTTCTTGCTCATCCTTTGAGCTTGGACATTGAGACGTACTCAATATTGTTCCTCTTTGAATAGGTACTAGACCTTTCTTAGAGTTTTCTATCTTGAACCTTTTCAAGATTTTATCAATGTATGCACTTTGGTTCAAACCTATCAATCGCCTTGATCTATATCTATAGATCTTTATTCCCGGAATATAGGTGGCTTCACCAAGATCTTTGATGGAAAAGCAACTTTCAAGCCAACTTTTAACACCTTCCATGGTTGGAATGTCATTTCCAAAAAGTAGTATGTCATTAACATACAATACTAAAAAGGTAATGATGCTCCCACCAGCTTTCTTATACACATAAGCCTCATCAGCGTTTTGATAAATCCAAATTTCTTGATCTCTTCATCAAAACGGTGATTCCAACTTCTAGATGCTTGCTTCAATCCATTGATTGATTTCTTTAGGATGTTGTGGATCAATAAAACCTTCAGGCTGAACCATATAGACATCTTCTTCGAGATGTCCATTTACGAAAGCGGCTTTGATATCCATTTGCCAATTCTCATAGTCATAGTATGCGACTATAGCAAACAATCTTAATAGACTTTAGCATTGCCACAGGCGAGAAGGTCTCATCATAATTAGTCCCTTGAGTTTGAGTGAAACCTTTTGCTACAAGTCTTGCTTTATAAGTATCCAAGTTTCCATGTATATCGGTTTTCTTCTTGAAAACCCACTTACTTCCAACCGACTCTGAGTTAAGAGGTGGTACAACCAAATCCCATACTTGGTTATCATGCATGGACTGCATCCAACGTTCATGGCTTCAAGCCATTTGTCATAATCGGATTGTGACATTGCATCACTGTATTTGATCATTCTCAACAATCTCTTGTTGATTGCTAGTATCAACCAAACATGTATCGGCTTGTGGTTCTCGATCCTCCTCGAGTTCCACCGTTCTAATAGTTCCTTCCATAAGGAACTTAGTTTCCAAGAACTCGGCCTTTCGAGCAATAAACACCTTTTGCTCGGTTGGGTTGTAGAAATAATATCCCATAGAGTCTTTGGGATATCCTACAAAGATACACTTAGTGGATCGGCTTTCAAGTTTGTTTTGGGTGTTGTGCTTTACATAAGCCTCACAACCCCATACCTTTAAATACGATAATGATGGAACCCTTCCATGCCATATTTCAAAAGGTGTCTTGTCCACTTTCTTGGTTGGTGCCATATTTAAAATACGGGCTGCCGAGGGCAACGCGAAACCCAAAAATGATAGAGGCAATGTGCTTCTAGCCATAATAGATCGAACCATATCCAATAGAGTTCGATTCCTCCTTTCGGACACACCATTATGTTGTGGTGTTCCGAGTGGAGTAAGTTGTGAGATGATCCCACATCTCCTAAGATGATCTAGAAAAGCATCACTAAGGTATTCAACTCCTCTATCCGAACGAAGTACTTTGATTATTTTATTGAGTTGATTTTCTACTTCATTTTGGAAGCCTTTGAACATTTCAAAGGCTTCATCTTTGTGTCTTAACAAGTACACATACCCATAACGACTATAATCATCGATAATGGTAATGAAGTATCTTTCACCATTCTTTTTCATTTCCTTAAAAGGACCACATACATTCGAATGTATGATACCTAATAAGTGTTTTGCCCTTTCATTAGTTCCACTAAAGGGTTCCTTGGACATCTTTCCTTGTAAACAAGATCAACACTTATCAAATGAAACATCATTTGATTCCAAAAGACCATTCTTTTGAAGTGTATGTATGAGATCTTCGTTTATGTGACCGGGGCGACAATGCCAAAGATAAGTTTTACTCAGGTCGATTTGAGTTCCTTGGTGCTTGATTGGTACAACAAGTTATTAAATGATGTGTTATCATGAACCAATTCATAAATGCCATTATAAGGTAAAGCTTTAAAATAAAAGATATCATTCATAGAAACATTAATAGCATTGTCCACAAATTTAAAATCATAACCATATTGTCTTAAACAAGAAACGGAGATAATGTTTTAAAACTTCCAAACCATTTGGAAGTTTTAAAACAAAATCTCCTTGGGCTTCAACTTCGACTTGTGCTACATTGCCAATGTAGAGATTTGTATCTCCTTTCTTCAAAACCTTATTTCATTTTAACAACCACAACTAATTGAAAATATGAGTTCCACATCCGGTATCCAATACCCATGTGTTATTAGAAATAATATTAAGATCAATATGGATCATGAAAGTTGTACCTGAGATTTTCCCTGCATCCCTTATTGCTTTCAACTCCTTGAGATAGTTGGACAATTCCTTTTCCAATGTCCTATCTCACCACAACCAAAACAAGGTCCTCGGAGCTAACCTTTAGCTTCTTCTCCTTCGTTTTGGATGGTTCCACTTTAGTTTTTCCCTTTCCCTTTCCCTTCACATTGACGGGTCCCTTCACTTTGGCAACTTTTGCTTTAGGTTCCAGGTGATGCCTTTTCTTATTGCCACCTTCATTGATCATGAGAACCGGTGAAACCTTATTTCCCATTCCCGTCTCGGCCGTTTTGAGAATTCTGTGAAGTTCACCAATGCTCTTGTCCCATCCATTCATGTTATAGTTCATGAAAAAAGACTTAAATCTTTTAGTTAGGCCATTGAGGATCAAATCCGTGGCCAACTGTTTTGAGACGGGACAATTAAGCCATTCGAGACGATCAATGTGGATTTTCATCTTAAGTACATAGAAGGAGCGGATTGGGTTTCTTCCATACGACATGCATGAAGCGCTCGAACCGTTTCGAAGCGTTCCACCCTAGCTTGTGTAAGGAACATTTCCTTAAGTTTGGTGATCATGTTGTATGCCCCATGATTCTCAAAATCTTTTTGAAGCTCGGAAATCATAGTTCCCAACATGAGGCAAGAAACTTGCACCGAGTCCTCTTGGTACTTATGCCATTCGTTATAGGCATTAACATCGTCAACGTTAGGTTCATCGGGAATAGGGTCGTCCAACACATAGGATTTCTTTTCTTGCTTGAGAACAATTCTCAAGTTTTGAAACCAATCCATGAAGTTGTTGTAGTTGAGATAATCATTTTCAAGTATAGCTCTTAGTGATAGGTGTGGATGGGTGGGATAATTGCGTTAGATGGAAGGTTGTTTGCGGCCATCTATAATTAAACAAAACTCAATTTTAGTATTTTCGATATCATTAATAAATTTTAACCATTAATACCCTTTAATGTTTCCAAGACAACTAATGATTAAAATCTAGAACCCAACGTTTCATTCAAATAGTAGTTAGGTGACCTTTATCCTACTATTCAAATTAACAAGATAGTTAACGTTTGACGATTGCAACCCTTTGCAACTTCTAGCTTTATGGGATCGGTTAAACATCATATGTTTAGTTGGCATGTTTAATCCCATTAACACCTTTGTACGCCAAGCTTCGGTGACCCTATTCACATGGTTTCCAAATCAAGTCGTCCTACTTACACATACTTGTGAGTTACATACAAGTGGTTAGGTGACTTTTATCTCACAAGTATTGTAGATACACCTCAAACTCACAAGTTTCCTTAAATGCGGTTAGGTGACCTTTATCCCACATCAGGTTCCCAAGTGATTCGAGTGTCGTATAAAAGGATGGTGTTTAACTTGTTTAAAATTTTAAAGGGTTTTATGTTTTCTAAATTCTAGTTTTGGAAAACATTTATGTACCTTGCATTTGCATGCATTCAAATGTATGGTGCATTAGTTTGAAAACCAATTTCAAATTTCCTTTTTAATAAAACCCATTTTATTATGAAATCATTAACCCTTTTAATAAAACAAATTTTATTACCTAATAACTTCTAAGGAATCAATTTTATGCAAGTTTGTCGGTTTTGATTTGTTAACTATCTATGTCCTAATATTAGATATAACAATATTAAATCAACCAAACAAGCATAAAATAAACAACCACACAAATATGTTCATAACCAAGGCCGTTTCTTTGGCAACACTTGTTGACCGGAACAAGTGTGCCAAAAGGTCAAGGGTGAGGGGTATACAACACACATGGAAAAGAAGCGGTGCACTCCCACTTGATCCCGCATCCTTAAGCTTCAAGTCCCTTTCCTTTTGTGTTGTCTTTTCTTTTTTTACTTGGGCTTCAACCTTAGCTCCTAGCTCCTTTGGGACTCAAAATTTAGGCTTTGGTCATTGGGCTTAAATCCCATATTAGGCTATGAAACCCATTTGGGCCCTTTAAGGCTCAAAACCAAAACTCATTATTAGTATTATTATCATTATTATTATTGTTATTATTATTGTTTAACAAAACAATTATTATTATTATTTTCATAGAAATAGATTATTATTATTATGATTATTATTATCATTATTAATATGATTATTAAGTAATATTATTAAATTATATTATTGTGAATATTATCCACTTGTTTTATTAAACCGAAACCCGTTTCGGGCGAAGTTACTATTTAACGTCATCATCACTCGAGTTATATCTTTTTATCACTAATACTATCATTATTTAAATGTTATAAGTTATTATCATTAATATGACATATGTAATAATAATAATTATTATTAAATCTTATAAATCTATTAATAACGTATTCAACCATAAAGTAATAATTCTTATATTTATTATTACTACTACTATTATTAGTTTTAACAACATTTCTCAATTGGTAATATTTATATGTATTATTATCATCATTAATAACGGTATTCTTAAAGTTTACTATTATATTATGCTTCAACCCATTCTAAAACCGAACTCTTGAATTAAACCCGTCTTGTTTCTATTTAAGATTGGTTTAGTTATTTAAAATCCCAATAAAATAATATCATTTTATTTTAAATTATCAATTAAGTACGAGTCCCTAATCGTTAGCAAATTAACCGGTAACCTGACTAACAACCGAACCTTGTCGTCCAATGTTTCAAATGTTGTTTCAACTAAAGTTCAAGTTTATTAATATATTTTATTTATTCGTTTTCATTTAGCTTTCAAGTCGGATTCGTTCGTTTCGTTCGCAAGCTTTCTATATTTCGATCATTTATTATTTCTCGATTCGTCAATCGAGGTGAGTATATATCATCCCCCGTTTTCACTTTTATATTTTGGGGGTAACATGCATACTTATTCAAAACAAGAGTGATTTATTATACTCATTTCTCAAACCACAAACTTTAGGGTGTATGATACTTAGAATACTCGCTCTATTGTGTTTTATATGTCTCATATGCTTTACGTGCACGGGTGTTTATTTTTATGTTGTTGTTGAGCCTCATTAAGTATGATCATACGCTCCCCTAACTGCTTAGCCTTGTGCTAGTAGAATAGGTCCTCATTATCCTAGTATGTCAGTTGTTACCGATTAGAAAGGATCCTCATTACATATGTTTTATATACCACAATTGATGCTTTTATTTATAGTCTCATACACGTTTATGGATTTCGCTCATATTATATATACTCTAACTATGAAATTGCTCACCAACAGACGTGTTGACAAAATATTATTTTATGCATTGTTACAGGTTTGACTTTTGTCGGCTTGAGGACTTGACGAAAAACGTTACTAAGACTATTAGGATATTAGTAAAACGAACAATATATTTTTTTACTTGTGTTCAATTTGTTTGTCTGACCAAGATGTGTTATTTATTGATTTGTGAAATAAATGAGTTGATTAAATATTGTCACTTTAATAGTGTCTTGTGTTTTGGGCAATCGGTTGCACCCCTACATGTTCCGCCTTTGGTTGGGGTGTGACACCGGTTCCGGGTACGGTAGACGTGCACAATTCGGGTTCACCTTGAAAACCCGAACCGGTTCGGAACCGGTTTTTTTCACCCCGGGTACAAAATGACACCGGTTCCAGTCAGGAACCGGTTCGGTTCCCGACCCGAACCGATGCCCGGAAATGCAAACTTTTAGGAACCGAGTAGGGTGGAACCGGAACCGGTTTTTACGTAAAAACCGGTTCCACCGGTTTTTTTTGAAATTTAAACATTATAGCCGTTAGGAACCGGTTCCAACGGCTATATAGCCGTTTTTGACAGTTGGAACCGGTTTTTTAACTATAAATAGGTTATCTTCTTTCTATAAATAGCAAGGTTTGTTTGTGTACTTGTTAAACCACTCCCAAAACTATAAAACACACTCCAAACCACAATTAACCTTAAACCGACAACAAATGGCAACCAATGATGACGTTGTTATGGTGATCGAAACAACAAGATGCCCCGATGTTTGGGTTCATTACGATTTGTGTCTCATGACCGACTCACATGAGTTGGCACGTTGCAAATATTGCTCGAAGTTTCTTAAAGCAGCGTCCAACTCGACATTACGAAAACATACAAATAAGTATTGTCGAGAGAAAAAAAGATTGGAAGCTAAAAAAACGGAAGTGGGAGAGTCGTCCGGCTCTACAACCCAAAAATAAGTATTCCCGGATTAAAACGACGGACTTTGTTTTTTATGTTTTAGTTGTTATGTTTAGTATCGTTTATGTTTTAATAATGTTTGTAATAGTTATTTTTTAGATGAATAAAATGTTCGTCGTTATTAAAAAAGTAACAAACAATTAATCATGAGTAACAAAAGTAATTATAATAAAACAAATCAAAACTAAATATTAGTTGAACAAGTTACAAATAATTTTACCAAAACAAATAATTACAACTCTTCTTCGTCTTCATTCTCGTCTTCACCCTCGTCTTCGTTATCGGAAGAAACCCCGTCCTCCGCCTCCTCATCATGAATATGACGCTCTATTGGTATTTCGTCTTCAAAGTTCGTCTTGTGTTGTACACGATCCACCGCATCCAAATGGTCCTTTAGGCAAATGCAAACCTCTAGAGACTCGGGAGTTAGTTTTGTTCTTCGCATAGATAACACCCTCCCACTAAGAGAAAAAACCGATTCGGAAGCAACCGTTGAGGCTTGTACGGCAAGCAAATCACGAGCCATGGCGGATAGAATGGGAAATTCGTTTTGTTTACCTTTCCACCAAGCCAACAAATCAATATTGCGAATTTCGTCGACCGTTGCGCCCTCAACATAGTTTGCTCCACTATATCGACCAAGTTCGCTACTTGGTGTGTTTCCTCTTTGCCTCTTAGATGCCGATTCACGAATCCCATTCATCAAGTTTATAAGTGGGTCATTGCATGGCCTACCAGTTGTTGTTTTTTTCACAAAAGACGATCTCGTGCTTGGACCATACATTTGAAAATAATGGTCATAAAGGTCTTGAAGGTTTTTGTTGAACTTGTCCTTCGCTTCCGTCGACAACTTCGGGTCAATCTCGTGCATACCTAAGTTGTCGAATATTTCCTCAATCGTTGTTTCAACCCCATTAACATTCCAATAGGGGTTTAATGCGGCGGCACAAGTAAAGACCGGCGGTATGATTTCAAAATATTTTATGAACTTTTCTTTCATCACCGCAACAATATTTTCGAAGAGTTTGTTCTTCTCCGCAAAGCTTTTAAAAACACAAGACATATAGTACAATTCTTGCAAAACCCAACAACTAGTAGGGTAATAGACTCTCGATAATTTTGTTGTTGACTTTTTGAACACATCAAGATACTCCAACAAATAACCGACTTGGACCCAAACACTTTCCGGAAACATATCGGCCTCGCGTTCTTCAAAAGCACACTTTAACATATGACAAGTTGAGTTCCAACGGGTTGGAACGTCCCAATTCGGCCCCAAATACTTTCTTTCAACCGACTTGCAATAGTTCTTATATTCAAGATGTCTTCTTTTACCACTTTTGAAGACATCTTGTAACATAAGTCTAAAGTATTTTAAATCATCACAAATGTGTTCATTGTCAAGACCTATTTGAACAACCAAGTTGATGATATGTGCAACACATCGGACATGAAAAAAATCCCCGAAACAAGGTGGTGAATATTTAATGATAAATTTTTCAGCCGCCTTAGTATTGTTTGAAGCGTTGTCAAACGAAATCGAAAATATTTTATTTCTCAAGTTGTAAGTCGTTATAACTTCATCAAGTAATTCAAACAATTTTTCGGCGGTATGTGGGAACGGAAAGTTTTCAAAAGCGATGGTGCGTTTCATCAATTGCCGTGTCACCGGATCAACCCAATGAGCGGTGACACATATGTATGATTCGGGCAACCCGTGTGGTGCCGACCAAACATCGGTAGTTAAACTAACCATGGCTTCTAAAGAATGAAAAGACTCGATTAACTCTTTTTTAGCACACTCCCACAACCTGATACAATGACGTCTCAAAGTGGTTAAACGGCAAACCTCGTTGAATAACGAACTTTGCCATTCTATCTTGAACTTGAGTCGTGTTGTAACGAAATAGTGTACCATCTTTACCCAAGTCAATTTGATCGGTCGCGCCAATCCCTTTCAACGCCTTGCAATATGGCTTCTCGATGTGCTTTCTCAAAGTAGAGTTGGAATCGTGTTTTAATATTGAACCACATAGTTTGCAACGAGCCTTTTGATAACCTTCGTCATCCACAATCAAATCCCAATTCTTCCATATGTCTTGGTTGCGGTTATGGTTGACTACCGTAACAACCCTTGGGTCCTCCGTAACAGGAACGGGGGCAACAAAAACACTTTTCTTAGCCTTGTTGTTAGTTTTTTTGATGGGTGCCATAATAATATTTAGTTGGATGGTCGGGTAAAGGAACGGGTTTGCTAAAGGAGTAGTATTGTAGTTTGTTTTTGAGTTTGGTGGTAAAACAAGTAATGGAAACAAGTTATATATAGGTTTGGGCATCAAAAACCGGTTCCAACGGCTATATTACCGTTGGAACCGGTTCCAACGGATCTATTGTCTCAAAAACCGGTTCCCACGGCTATATTACCGTTGGAACCGGTTCCAACGGCTAATTGGTGTCTAAAAAAACCGGTTCCAACGGCTATATTACCGTTGGAACCGGTTCCAACGGCTAGTTTGACTTTTGTTTGACCCTTCAAAAAAAACCCGTCGGAACCGGTTATTCCGGGTACGAACCAAACCAGTTCCAATTAAGAACCGGGTAGGAACCGGGTTGGAACTGGTACTGACATACAAATAGGAGAACCGGGTACGATTTTCGGGTACAAAAATACCCAAACCGGGTATTGTTTCAACCGGGTTGGAACTGGAACTGGTTCCGGTTCGGTTCCACCGGTTAGGTTCCGGAACCGGTTTTTTTGTGCACGTCTAGGGTACGGGTTTTGGTATTGAAATGCATACCTATCCGTACAATACGAGTAGGGTTGGGTATGGGTTTCGGTATGTAAAACCCGGCTATAAAAATAATCGGTTCCGAGTATTTTTATCAGGTCCGAGTCTGTGTTCGGATTTGTTGTGCACCTCTAGATGCAATCACATCAACAATTTTTTTCTTTGCAATCTAAACAAAACATTATTCTAATGTCACAAATTTGTTTACTAATTATATATCTTATATGGGAACATAGCTCTTTAAATTACAACAAAATGTACTTTCAGTAGAAAACATAACAACGTATAACTATTGAAAATATGATCCAATAATAACTTTTGATCAAACATATGAAATTTTTAAATCTATTTGAGACAACAAACAATAATGTCAATAATCAAAATACGAATTTTGACTGAAACAACAAACTTTAGCTTAAATAATTCCAATCTTGTTAGCAACCTCCAACAAATCATAACTTGACCAGTTTATATTATTTTCGGTTACTGCTTGATTATCAGTTGCAACTTCTACTGGCATATCCCGTTACAAAAGTGTTGTAGTTAAAAAAATAGTTAGGAAACTTGGGGCATTGTACAAAGTACCAGTTGCAGTCAACATGTATGTCTTTTATGCATACCAAGCATGAACACTGGTTTTTGAATAGAAGTTAAATATGTTTATACTGGATATATAAATATGTTATAGAAGTTGTGTGCTTACCGATCCTTCAAGGGCATTCATTGAGTTTAACTATGCAATTGTGACTATTTTCACATTGGTTTCAGGCTTCAGTTGCTGGTGTTCTTGGCAAATGCCTCAACCTGAAACTGATGTTAAAAAATGAAAATCAAAGATTGAATAGTATATCTTGGCAAAAAATATACGTTTAAAGTAAGTACAGTGCATGTTTACTTTATGGCTAACCTGTTAACATGGTCAGTTGTGTCCTGAAATGTTCTTGTTGAATTTCATTAAGACCCTTAGCGAATGGTACTGTTCCCCTTAGTTGAATAGCTGATGGTTTCTAAAAGTTTCATCAAAATCAAACCATAAGTTGAAATGATGCAACACATCTAACACTTAATATTTAGTATTTTTTAGACATACCATATGCACAACTTGTTAGAAACTGTAACAATTAGTTCACTATGTGAAATCGACTAAAAGGAATATGTGTGACAAACATGTCAAAAAAAATTGAGTTACGTTAAGTCGGTTCGGTTTGGGAATAACAAAACCATTTGTTTGCAAAGAACCAACAAAACCATATTGTTACAGGAATAATCGCTGGACATTTAGTTAACTAAAATTTGAACTTTGAGCTTTGAATTTCCTATATTGCCCTTTGTTTCTAATTTAAAATCCATTAGCAAGTATTGTGCTTTTTTATTTAATTACCCCTAGATTAAAATCTGACACGATCCGCAAGCGGCAGCAACTTAACCCAAATTAACTACATGACCCGTTAGCCAAATCTATGCTTTGCTGTGGATATTGTTGCTGACACATTTTAAGGGAATAAATGAAAAACTAAATCATGCTTATAATTCTGAGCTTAGTTTGTTTCGAGCTTGGCTCGTTAGTAAATTTTCAAGCTTGAGCCATTTAGGCTTGCGAGCCAGCTCGTACTCGCCAGGTCAAATTGAGACCCGAGCTCGTTTATTAAAAAGACTTACTTTTAGGCTCGAGCGCATTTAATAATGAAACATATATATGCATTTGAAAGTTCAGATTAAAAATTAGTACCTAACATAGATGCCACCATTGAAGAAATCCACGTGTCTATAGATTATTAATCTCATCTCCCTCATGTTTTGCAGAAATTTCTTCAGCCTCAGAAGTTGAAATACAGTTATGAGTGTCCCCGCACACCGTTATGATAACCTTGTATTTAAACCAATTATTAGAAACACAAACAACTAATAATAATTCACAAACACTAAAAATTATGTAGAACCTTAATATAGCACTGTAATTATACACAACCAATCATTAGAGCCTTTTGTATTCGTTGAACTCGTTTTGAGCTTATTTTGTATTTGGTTGAATGATTGAAATTTAATTGATTATGTTTTTTAAACTGAGCCAACCTAAGCCGAGTCAGCTTAGTTCATAACCGAGCCAAGCTCAAGTGAAATTTTCAACTCTGTTTCAACATTGAGCCAAGCCAATACAGCTTTGTTTAAAACGAGCCGAGCTCGAGGTTTCCTTGGCTCAGCTCGAATTGACACGTGAACAACCTTATTTGAGATAAGTAAATGAGTCGATTGTTCCACATGTAATATCGCATGATTATACGTATGTGTTGTAAACGAAAATTTCATCCAATTAATTTTTCTTGAATTTGTGTTTGCTCTTGTTAGCATTCAACAAACTTGATAAATACAATAAAATATTTTTTAATCTCTTAATCACTTTTAACTCTTATAGTAATAAAAAATATAATGAATTTAAATTTAAGCCTTTCCTTGATAACTTGGTTCTAAAGCACAAAGACGTGATCTCAACCCCTAAATAATGATTCTAGCCTTGCATCTGCAATGGATTAGTGATTGCAATAAGCCCCCGATACTAAAATTCCCAAAAAAATAAACAAAAAAACTATAACACCAAGAAGTAGTTTCGGAGACTTACATTGATGCTACAAGTCCAAAATCAATCCTTAATTTGACGACAAAGCCTTTAACTAACAAGAACAGTTGTGGGTTTGTGGATGAAGCTCTTGTTTCATAATGAGAATCCAAAATACGTGATGGGTTTATATGAAAAAAATATAGAAGTGTAAGTTTCAAAATCAAAATTATTCAAGGGTTAATAAAAATAATCAAATTAGACTTGCTTCGAACCTTGAACCAACCATAGCCGCTAAAAACACCACCTGAGACGCGTGTGAAACCCAAACACCCCAAAGCGTAGGAGTGCTTCTGCCCTTTTAAGTTTTCCAAAACCCAACTCCTGAAACAAAAACAGATTATGAGATCAAGAAGAAAGGGAGCCATGGTTCGGTTTACCTAAGAAGTAATGAAGTGAAGATTTCCCAAATCGAACTCCGTATAAAATACCGAGATGGAAATCAAAAACCCCAAAGTCGTACCTGTCACACCCTCAAAATCCACTAACGGAGTTTTACCGTCAGAGGGTGTGAACTAACAGGATCGGAATCATTAGTTATAATCAAACCATAAAAACGTTAAGTGAAAATAAGTGCGGAAGCGTAAAAAACATAGACCAAGTGTTGCGCCACGCAAGACGACTTAAAAACCCACATAGTAACAGTTTAAAACAAGTTTGCATAACCAATAGTGTTCAAAACAATGCATGCTCCTATACCGCGCGCCCGCCTCGGCTACCTGAGAATAACATACTAAATGTGTCAACACGAGGTTGGTGAGTTCACAAGTTTATATAAAACAAAGCGTTCAGCGTTTTGCGTTTAGCGTTTTGCGTTTAGCGTTTTGCGTTTAGCGTTTTGCGTTACCAGATAGTGTTAAATCAATTATATATCGATAGGTAGCTAGCCTATACAACAAGTATTACTGAGTGTTCGACACCGAAGCTGACTGTTTATCATGTGCCTTGCCACCAGGTCTATCCCGACCATGGTAATGTGTTAGCGAAAATTACACCCACTCGACCTCCAGTCGAGCTTAGAGTTGGGTGGGGTTTGTCAAACCCAGTAGTACTACTCAATAGTGACTCGATGTGTAGGACTTCAATTGTTTCGTTTGCCACTTAGCCTTTACAAGTGATATATAATCTACTAACAAAATCTAAAAGCGTTTTCGGATTATGTTATCTCCCCCAAGTGAAAAGCGTTTAAAGAGTTTAAAAGGGGAAAGTGAAACTCACTGTTTACGAAGAATTCCCAAAAACAAGTCACCCAAGTGATGCGCGTCACCGAAAACTCTCACTAGCGTTCTATAACAACAAGGAGATTTTCTAAGAGTCGGAACTATTATCGAGTCTCTAGACCCGGCACATAATTCCTATGCACAAGATACGTTTCGTGTTTCGTTTGTGACTCGTGTGTGACTTAACAAGCACATTAGTAATACGTTACGTGTGTAAACAACTATTTACGTGTCAAGTGTTAATGGTGTACATTACTAGCAATTACTCCCCGCAAGGGCAAATTGGTCAAAACATAACAATTATCTAGCAATTAGCACGTTTCATGTATTTTTCACAAAGTTCAGCAGCTAGTTTCATCAAGACAGAATTTTACTTGAAAGATTACTCTAGTCAACAGATCATAGCATCTCAATTAATTCACCAAAAATCATCACAAAAGAATACATGAATTAGGTTTCTAGAACATATTTTATTGTATTTTTATTCTACATATATTTCTCACAATGATCAAAACATTACAGCAAACTCACAGCATATCAAAATCATGCGCAACAGAATGTTATTTGTTATTCCCGTTAAATGAAAAATCTAATTAATGCAAGACCAATTGGGTTAGGTTCTTAACTCAACAAGTTAACTTCCAGAAGTGGAACCAACCCATTTGGTCTTGTAGTTCATGAGATATGCTAATTACAAAACAACTTAACAGCAGGTCTCACAACTCAGATTTGCACTTCAGTTTTGTAAAATCATAAAGATTAACTTTTACTCATCCAAAAATTACAAACTTGGACTTTATAGAAACTAGACTCAACATAGCACCCTGTAGTGTTTACAACCTCGACCAATTTCCACATTAACATTTAGTTACAGTTGTCTAATCATAACTTACAATCTGTCCAGTACCAGTTTTGACCTTTAATCACATTTAAATCGTTTGACCAACCAAAACACCTTCAAATTAGACGTGGTTGGACTTTCTGAAAACTAGACTCAGAGTACTACCTTGTAGACTCATAATTAGCTCAGTTTGCTTTTATATTCAACAAGTTACACATCGTTCAAGTTTAACAATCACTGCTGTCAAAACTCAGCAAGCATAAACAATCATCTAACATGCATCCTAAGCATACGACATAACTCAACACATGTAATACATATAATTAATCATAGAAATCAGTAGTAACCCTCTAGGGTTTACAAACAATCAACGATTCATCAATCTTTCACCATTCAAAATCACATATGATCATCAATATCAACAACCAATGCATAATCAATCATCCTCTAGCAACAATCAATCATAAGAACACGTAATACATGATATTCAATAGTTAGGGTTTCATAATTATACCTTAAAAACGCAGAAATAACCAATAGAAACGTGAGAGGTGCTTAGAAACGAGTGTAGGATGCTCCGATTATGAAGAACAAGATCAAAACCAAGTGATATGTGTGTGTGTGTGAGCTGCCGATCGCAAGGAGAGGGGAGGGGGGGGGGGGGCTGTCGTCGGGTAGAGAGAGAGAGAGGGGAGGGGTTAGGGTTTTATTAATATTATTAATAATAACATGTTACATCTAGGCCCCTCAACTTCTAATAATTACTTTTCTAGCTTAAATTGACTTGTTTGCATCTTGAGTTAACGTTTCATACAATGTTATCACATATCACATAAGTCTAACACATAATTATCACATAATTATTGTTTTGACGTTTTTCGTTTATTCACCAATGGTTTGCGTTAACTCGTTTGCGTTTCGGTGCAATTCCCGAAAGACTACACATGTAATGATTGTCAAGCGTCATTTAAAACTCTATTTTAAATGTAATGAGATGTGCGTTATAGATCCAGTGATCTTAAGTTTGAATAGACGGAGTTTGAGTTAACGGAGTTAACCTGAAATTGACGATCGTCACATCATTCCCATGTTAAAGAATTTTCGTCCCGAAAATTTGAGTCAAGTCGTGATGAGTGTCTGAAAAAGTAAGAAAAATTTCAGTTTGTCATATCATCCCCTAGTAGAAAGAAATTTCGTCCCGAAATTTAATTCATACCTCCGGTGATTTCTGTCGGTTTGTCGGGTTTCGCGGTTTTCTGTGTTTGGTCAACCCTTCAAAAAGGTGAGGATACTTTTCCATCATTTGATCCTCGCGTTCCCACGTGAACTCCGGTCCACGTCTCGAGTTCCAACGAACCTTAACGATTGGAATCTTGCTTTGCTTGAGTGTTTTGGTTTCCCAATCCAAAACTTCGACTGGTTCTTCAATGAAGCGTAACTGTTCATCAACTTGCAATTCGTCCAAAGGGACTGCTTGGGTTTCATCGGAAAGGCATTTCCTCAAATTGGATACGTGGAATACATTGTGTACGCCACTGAGTTCTGTTGGTAAATCCAGTCGGTACGCCACCGGACCAATGCGCTCAGTTATCCGGTAGGGACCTACGTATCGTGGGTTGAGTTTGTTTCGCTTCCCAAAGTGAACCACACCTTTCCAAGGTGAGACTTTGAGTAATACTTGGTCGTTCACTTGAAATTCAAGAGGCTTTCGGCGCTTGTCGGCGTAACTCTTTTGGCGATCTCGTGCTGCTACCATGCGGTTTCGGATTTGAACAATCTTTTCAGAGGTTTCAAGTACCAATTCTGGACCAGTGATTTGGCTGTCACCCACTTCTGCCCAGTAGAGAGGTGATCGACACTTCCGTCCGTACAACACTTCAAATGGCGCTGCTTTAATACTTGCGTGGTAGCTGTTATTATACGAAAACTCTACCAAAGGCAAATGAGGTTCCCAACTTTTTCCGAAATCCAACACGCATGCACGCAACATGTCCTCCAAGGTCTGAATAGTTCGCTCACTTTGTCCATCCGTCTGAGGATGGTATGCTGTACTCATATCCAGGAGGGTACCTAGTGCGCTTTGTAGTGACTTCCAAAAGTGCGAAGTGAAACGGGAATCTCGATCAGAAATGATTGAGACAGGCACTCTGTGTCTAGACACTACTTCCTTCATGTAGACGCGAGTCAGTTTTTCCATTTTGTCCAATTCCTTAATAGCTAAGAAGTGTGCAGACTTAGTCAATCGGTCAACAATCACCCAGATGGTATCGCATCCCATCGGTGTTTTAGGTAATCCCGTGATGAAATCCATTGAAATGTGTTCCCATTTCCACATTGGAAGTTCCGATTGCTGTAGCAGGCCAGATGGTTTCTGATAATCTATTTTGACTCATGCACAAGTCAAGCATTTGCTCACGTAGGTGGCAATGTCGGCTTTCATGTTTGGCCACCAGTAAAGTGCCTTTAGGTCGTGGTACATTTTATCTTAGCCAGGGTGGATAGAATATCTGGACTTGTGTGCTTCGTCCATCACTAGAGTTCTCAACTCTTCGTATCGTGGAACCCAAATCCGGTTCTCAAAATATCGGACCCTGTCCGATTTGGTTTCAAGTTGCTTGTTCATGCCCCGCATGAGTTCTGATGGAAGATTATCATCTTTCAAAGCTTCGAGTTGCGCATCGCGAATCTGATCGGGTAAGTTGGCATGAATCATGAGTTGCAATGCTCGCACTCGCCTGGGTTTATCGTTTTCTTTTCTGCTGAGAGTGTCGGCCACTACATTGGCCTTTCCAGGGTGGTACTTGATGGCACAATCATAATCCTTAAGCAGCTTGACCCAACGACGCTGTCGCATGTTCAGCTCCTTCTGATCGTAGATATGTTGGAGACTCTTGTGGTCGGTGTAAATGGTAAACTTGGTACCGTACAAGTAATGCCTCCATATCTTAAGGGCAAACACCATAGCTCCGAGTTCTGTAGTTGTCGAGAGGCATAGGCTATACCCTTCTCGAGTTGCATCAACACACAACCGAGACCTTGTATCGATGCGTCACAGTGTACCTCAAAATTTTCTGTTCCCTCGGGGAGGGCTAGAATAGGGGCGCTACAGAGTTTGGTTTTCAACAGTTGAAAAGCGGATTCTTGCGCGTCTCCCCAATTGTACTTAGTACCCTTGTGAGTCAAAGCGGTGAGGGGTTGAGCAATCTTTGAAAATCCCTCGATGAAACGCCGGTAGTAGCCGGCCAGTCCTAGGAATTGTCGCACCTCAGTCGGAGTCTTAGGTGCTTCCCAGTTTTTGATAGCCTCTACCTTACCGGGATCGACATGGATACCATTCTCGTTGATCACATGTCCTAAAAAGTGAACCTCACGTTGCCAAAATTCGCATTTCGAGAGTTTAGCGGATAGTTGTTCCTTCTTTAGCAATTCCAAAATTAACCTCAAGTGTTCTTCGTGGTCAGCCTTGTCCATGGAGTAGACGAGGATATCATCAATAAAAACAATCACAAACTTGTCGAGGTACGCCTTGCATACTCGATTCATGAGATCCATAAAAACGGCTGGTGCGTTGGTTAAGCCAAAAGGCATAACTGAAAACTCGAAGTGTCCGTACTGTGTTCTGAAAGCCGTCTTTGAAATATCTTCTTCACGCACTCTTAACTGATGGTAACCAGATCTCAGATCGATCTTCGAGTAGTAACTCGATCCTTGCAGTTGGTCAAACAGATCATCAATTCGGGGTAAGGGATAACGGTTCTTGATCGTCACCTTGTTTAGTTCTCTGTAGTCGATGCACATGTGGAAAGTCCCGTCCTTCTTTCAAACAAATAAGACAGATGTCACACCCCCAAATTCCCACTAACGGAGTTTTACCGTAAGGCGGGTGACAAACCAGGATCCGAACACATTAATCACACCAAACGACATCTACATGGTCTTAAAAGTTTTAACAAATCAAAATAAAATGTTCAGAGTACTTAAGTGCTAGTGCGGAAGCTAAACAAAGTGCCGGAGCCATCTCCCAAACAAGTTTAAATAATTCATGGCGCTACAAGCGCAAAACCAATATCAAATAATTGTTTTCAAACTTAAACCAATGCGAGTCCATGCATGCAATGTTATCCTAATCCAAGTGCTTGCTAGTGACCTGAGGAAAACATGCTAAAAAGAGTCAACACATATGGTTGGTGAGATCACAGGTTTTCAAAGTAAGTTATGCTCTATCAGTTTATAAACATTTATAAATAAAAGTGGCCCATGGTTAACTACACTTAGTTAACTCGTTGCCGCATAGTGTTATGTTTCCATCACGACCGAAGCTGACTAGTTATTGCCTCAAGTCAAGTATTGCCAAAACTTAACAATGTTTGGTCAAAGTTACACCCCGTTCGACCTCCAGTCGAGAATAATGCAGGGTGGGGTTTGTCAAACCCAATAGTACTATTTAAATTTACCACGCCAGTTAACCTTAGTTAACGGTCTGATGTTCGTGAGGACTTTCCATGGCAAAGAAACACAACGTTATAAGCAAACAAACGGTTGTGTAAAGATTTAGAGCAAGTAAAGTAAAACAGTTTTGCATGTTTCCTCCCCTAAAGGAAAGGTATAAAAGTGGGGCCGTAAACTCACCTTGTTGGTGCTTCGGGTATTACACAAATCCGACCGAAGTAAACGCGTACGTGCTAAGACCCTAAAAATGCAAGTACGTAAGTAGCTTGTGGGATGGTTCCTAGAACCACTAGTATCCAACAATCTCCCATTGTTTTTAAAAAGACTTTTGACCAAATTTTGACTTTTGTTGACTTTGACTAAAGTTGACTTTTGACTAAAATATTGACCTTTGACTAAAAGGTTGGTCTTAGAATGTTTACCTTATAATTCTAGTCACACTTAATCAATCATCAAGTATACACACTTAGCCATATTCCTTGCAATTCGATGTCACATCCGACATTTTTAGGTTAACTCTGTTAACTAAACCCAGTTAAATCCTGTTGACTATGTCTATAAACTCAGTTAGTTCTGTTAACTATGAGTATGAACTCTTGTACATGTGATGTCATGTTATCAACAGGGTTTAGTCACTTATCCTTGTGAAAGTGTATTGATCATAGAATTGCAAGGAATATGGCTAAGTGTGTATACTTGATGATTGATTAAGTGTGACTAGAATTATAAGGTAAACATTCTAAGACCAACCTTTTAGTCAAAGGTCAATATTTTAGTCAAAAGTCAACTTTAGTCAAAGTCAACAAAAGTCAAAATTTGGTCAAAAGTCTTTTTAAAAACAATGGGAGATTGTTGGATACTAGTGGTTCTAGGAACCATCCCACAAGTTACTTACGTACTTGCATTTTTAGGGTCTTAGCACGTACGCATTTACTTCGGTCGGATTTGTGTAATACCCGAAGCACCAACAAGGTGAGTTTACAGCCCCACTTTTATACCTTTCCTTTGGGGGAGGAAACATGCAAAACTGTTTTACTTTACTTGCTCTAAATCTTTACACAACCGTTTGGTTGCTTAAAACGTAGTGTTTCTTTGCATTGGAAAGTCCTCACGAACATCGTACCGTTAACTAAGGTTAACTGGCGTGGTAAATTTAAATAGTACTATTGGGTTTGACAAACCCCACCCTGCATTATTCTCGACTGGAGGTCGAACGGGGTGTAACTTTGACCAAACATTGTTAAGTTTTGGCAATACTTGACTTGAGGCAATAACTAGTCAGCTTCGGTCGTGATGGAAACATAACACTATGCGGCAACGAGTTAACTAAGTGTAGTTAACCATGGGCCACTTTTATTTATAAATGTTTATGAACTGATAGAGCATAACTTAGTTTGAAAACCTGTGATCTCACCAACCATATGTGTTGACTCTTTTTAGCATGTTTTCCTTAGGTCACTAGCAAGCACTTGGATTAGGATAACATTGCATGCATGGACTCGCATTGGTTTAAGTTTGAAAACAATTATTTGATATTGGTTTTTCGCTTGTAGCGCCATGAATTATTTAAACTTGTTTGGGAGATGGCTCCCGCACTTTGTTTAGCTTCCGCACTAGCACTTAAGTACTCTGAACATTTTATTTTGATTTGTTAAAACTTTTAAGACCATGTAGATGTCGTTTGGTGTGATTAATGTGTTCGGATCCTGGTTTGTCACCCGCCTTACGGTAAAACTCCGTTAGTGGGAATTTGGGGGTGTGACAACAGGGGCTCCCCATGGCGATGAGTTAGGTCGGATAAAACCTTTATCCAACAAATCTTGCAGTTGAGTGGACAACTCTTGAAGCTCTGCCGGTGCGAGTCGATACGGGGCTCGGGCTATGGGTGCTGCACCGGGAGTCAATTCGATTCGGAATTCGACTTGTCGAATAGGAGGGAGTCCAGGAAAATCCTCCGGGAAAACTTCCGGAAAATCTCGCACAATCGGTTTATCCTCGATTCGCTTCTCCTCCGCGGGTTTCTCAACAATATGGGCTAAAATTGCCGGATGACCCTTTCGTAGATACTTCTGCGCCTTCATGAGGGTGATGACGCTGGTGGTCATGCCGCGCCTCTCGCCCTGAATCGAAATAATCTCGCCGGAAGGGGTAGTGATGTTGACTATCTTGTCGTGACATATAATCTCCGCTCGGTTCTCGGATAACCAGTCCATGCCGACAACGACATCGAAACTACCAAGCGTAAAAGGTATAAGGTCGATATCAAAAATATGACCTGACAGTTTCAACTTACATCCCGCAAGAACATGAGTTGTTCCTATAGACTTTCCGTCAGCTAATTCAACAGGAAACTTAGCATCTAACGGGGTTGGAATTAAGTCTAAGAGTTTACTAAAGGCTTTCGACACAAAACTTCTATCAGCTCCAGTGTCAAACAAAACAGAAGCATAACAGTCGTTCACAGGAAACTTACCAGTCACCACATACGGATCGTTGCGAGCTTGACCCGACCCAATGACGAAAGCTCTTCCTTTACCATTGCTTCCGCCACCGCTGCTGCCTCCATTACTCTCGTTCTGTTTTAGTTTGGGGCAATGCTCCCTGAAATGACCCTCTTGACTGCACTCGAAACACCCTTTAGTCGTCATAGGTGGTTTAGGAGCACCCTTTGCTGCTAGGTATCCCCTACATTCCTTGGCCTGATGACCCATTTTTCCATATCTCAGACACTTGACACGGTCACACGGGCCAGCATGGTGATAGTTGCACCTGTTGCATTTCGGGTGTTTTCCAGCATAGCCGCTCGAACCCTGCCCGCTACCGTTGTTGTTATTGTTGTGACCCTGATTATTGAAGCTCCGAGTGAGTTCGGGCTTACGGTAGTGTTGTTGCTGTGGGGGGTTCGAGGATGAGGACCTGACATTGTCGAACTTTCTCTTTCCATTACTCGGGTTGTTGTTGCTGTTGTTGTCAGTGCTCGGGTTGTCACGGGCTTTAGAGGTCGAACCTCTAGGTGGTATCGGACCTTGGGTCACTGCTTGATCCGTCAGTTTGTGGGCTAATCGGATCACTTGTTGAATCGTAGCTGGTCTGGAAGACGTCACCATGCCCTGAATTTGCGGTGCTAACCCATCAATATACATCTCGATCCTCTTACTCGGCGGATCTACCATCCGTGGACACATCACAGCTAACTCGTGAGAACGAGTGGTGTAGGCTTCAATTTCGGAACCCGCCATCTTCAACGACCAAAACTTGGATTCCAACTTTTCAATCTCCTCTCTAGGACAATACTCTTCCCGCATCATATTCTTGAACTCCTCCCTGTTCATAGCGTTTGCCAATTCTAATCCCAGAATTTGCACATTTGAATTCCACCAAGTGAGAGCAGAATCTTCCAGTGTTCCAGCAACAAATTTGACCCTACTGGCAGGTGGGCAGTTGCACATCTCAAATGCTGATTCGGCCTTCTCAGCCCAACGCAAGAAGCCTATAGCTCCCTCAGTGCCCTTAAATGAACTGGGCTTGCAATCCAGGTAGTTCTTGAAAGTACACGTTCCAGTTGGACCTCCAGCTTGATTCTGGACATGTGCGGCTAGAGCGGCCGCCGCGTGGTCGTTCAGCAGAGTTTGGAGTTCTGCTGCAGTCAAGTTGATATTACCACGACCGTGTCCAGCGTTTCTTCCAGCCATTTCCTAGAATCACAGCATAAAATGTTAGACATGAATTCTCGGTTTCATATGTAACACCCCATACATGTAATAAAAAGATAGGTAAGAAAGAAATAAAGGAACAAACATCACATCACAACCATATATTAATCCAAATAATAATTCATGATTAAAACCATTGTATTCGCTACAAAGTATTTAAAATCTATCCTTAAAATCATAGAAAATAATAGTTTGGATGGAGACAACCCCTCCATCTAGGTGTTATCATCCTTAGATGTCATCGTCTGAGGACACCTCTGAGTGTTCCTCTGGCTTAGCCGGTTCCTCCTCCGGTTCCTCTTTGGGTTCCTCCTCGGGATCTTCCTCTGGTTCCTCCTCAGGTTCCTCTTCAGGTTCCTCTTCGGGATCTTCCTCAGGTTCTGCCTCAGGTTCCGCTGCATTCTGAGCAATTTTCATTTTCAAGACATCGCAACGCTCTAAAGCTATCTCGGTCCGGGTCCTTGCCACTTGGAGTTGCTCTTGCAAGTCTATCATCTCGGTTTGCATTTTTCTCATAATCTTCATCTGTTGATCACTAGCCTCTTGCATTTCCTTCATAGCCGCTGTCAGGCGGGAAATTTCCTCCTTAGTTTCGGTTCCATCTTTTAACAGTCCGGAAACGTTCGCTCTCGTATAGCGCATATAACCAACGTCACGCTCCAAACAAGAAACAACAGCTGCGAGCACACGCTCTACAGGTTCGGTTATAGGTGGTGTCAGGTCGTTTCGGATCGGATATTAATCAATCATGTCATAACTCACACAAAATTAATCGTGTTGACAAGGGAGTTAATGACGGGTTACTATGTTTAGAAACATGACCGTTTGTTAAACGCGGAATCAATAACAAACATACGGTTGCAATGAATATTCAAAATACGAAGACACACAAAGGATTCACTCAAACGATTTCCATTTATATAACGTTAATCAAACAAAAGGATAATCGATTAGGGTTTAGAAGGAATCCTAGGACAGCCGTCACACACAAAATATTCTCTTAATTAATGTGTCGGTCTTATCCGCATTGTGCTCTCTTTCTCTTCGTCTCTGGCGGCATGCCCTAATTATTCTATTTATAGGCCTGCCAACCTAAGACAGGCTGTCATTCCTTCTAGAAACCCTATCCGATAGTACATATTCAAAAATATGCTAAGTGTAAAACAAGTCATCAGGGTAGGTGTTTCATTAAACTTCAGTCTCCGGGTACGCAGTGTACTCGGCCTTCCTTCAGACTTGGTAAACATAGAAGTGTACTCGGAATCAGTTTCCGGGTAGACTTTACTTAAAGAATATTTTACCAAGTAAAATATTCACCGAGTAGACTTCAATCTTCTTGGACTTATCAAACTTTGCTCGACAAATCCTTATGAGCAACTTTGTTCTTCTATGATCCTGTTCGGCTCATTGTCAGTTAAACAACTTATTGATAAGGCGTACTCGGGAGTACCTACCTTACTTGAGTAGAACCTTACTCGATATAACTTAGAGATATTTCATCAACTCATCAAGTATACTCGGACCATAATTATTAAAGAATACCTTGCCCGGTCTTCCAATTACTTGGCTTCTTGGACTTGGTTGACCAAACCTTACTCGGAAGAGTAAAATACTTGGTCTTGAAGAACAACCCTGCTTGACAAAGTGAACCTTACTTGGATATGCCAAATTAATGAACCTTACTCGGAAATCACTAAAAAGCATACCTTGCTCGGATATCCACTTAAGAAGACTATTTGAAGTAAACCTTGCCCGGAAGGCAAAATCTCGTACTCGACTAAGTAAAAGGTTACTCGAAGGTCCAAGGTGTGCTCGGATTCAATACTTAGCAGTTTCTGAGGAGGTTGAGAAGATTCCAATCTTCCATATTCTTCGTTTAGGTCAAATCTCCTCATTTGGGTCAAATTCTTGACCCAACAATCTCCCCCTAGATTGGAACACCTCAGCTAACCCAAAACACTCTATGGTTACTTACACTTAGCAAAATACACATCAAATTTCATAATCAAATTACATAAGTAAAAATTACATAATCAAAGGTTTGTCCGAAGACATTACAAAGCAAAGCCTATTCTATCTATTTTGTCTTTTCCTTTCATTGTAGGCTGCTTGTCTTCTCATCTGGATTACAGATGCTGCTCTTTCTCTGAAGATATTGAGCACTTGGTAGTGAGTGTGTCTTTCTAAAATCACCAAGTCTCTAATATTAGCTAGATCTTCATTGTGCAAGCAAGCAAGATCTGCATCTCTCTTTATCACGGCCAGCACCTTTCCATCAGAATTCATCAATGCATATTCTCCATTTTCCTTGTATTCAACTTGTGCAATGATGCCATTCTTCTGTACAGTGTAGTTTGGCCTTTTCATTCTTCTTCTTAAACTTATACATTTACTCATGTTGGACAATGGGTCTTCATCTCTGACATACATCTTAAAGTTTCTTTCAGCAATATCCATCTTCTTTATCTTTGCAGATCTTCTTGCTTTGTTCATTGAAGTTGTACCTTTTCTTATGTTGTCTTTTAAGAACCTGAACCCATTTCCAGCTTGCTCATACAGGTATTTAGATAAGTCATTCATTTGTCTCCCTGCAGATCACCTTCTGTCCCTGAAATCATAAAGATGAAGTGACTCCATTCTGCTCAGTTGCTCTTCGTTGTATTCTCTGAAGTCACTTCTCACAATAATTTCCCTCAACTGCCTACTTTCCATGATCACCTTCAGAGTATCAGTTACTGAATCATAGTAGAGCTCTCTTGGTAGATCCACACCAGATTGTGGTCTTGTTCTTTGTTGTACTGAGCTACTTAATTCTCCTCTTCCTCATTGGCCTCTTCCTCTTGGGAATCTTTGATGGATTGGAGGTCTGAATGGAATTGATTTCTTGGGCTTCTGAGGTCCCAAGTTGAATGTTTTCACATATATGGCTTCCACCATCTCAGTAGGAAGGTTTGCTATCTCCACAATGTCATGTCCTGCTGCCTCCAGTTCAATTAACATTTTGATCATTCCTGGAGTTCTTGCTAGTCCAGCAGGTACAAATCTGCCATCAGCATAGTATATGGGATTTCCTCCTTCCCTCAATGCCTTTTCCCACTCATCCTTTTGCAGATAGAACAGAGTCTTCAAATCCTCTTTCTCCAAAACATTGAAATCTGCTTCAGTCATCCCTCTCTTGTTTATCATTATGTTTCTTAGGATGCTGATCATTTCCTCATTCTCCCAAGGCATGAATGGTTCAGTTTCTTGTTCAGGTTTGACATCATCTTGAGGGATAGGAATTTCAACAGGTTTGAATTGCTCCTTTTCCTTCTCCCTTAAGGTCTGAATTCTTCTTTTCTTCTTTGGAGGCTCATCAGGTAGTTCAGTTTGAATTGTGCTCTCAGTATAGACCCTTTTTAACTCTTTCTCTTTTCTTTTGGAATACTTGTCAAATACTGCCTCTTTACTTAGATTTCTCACAACCTCAGGCTTCATGCCTTTCTCAATCAAATATCCACACATACCATCATATTTCTTCTTTAATTCTTCCTGTTCAACCTTATCATCCTGTTTTACAAACTTTTGTGAAACTATCTCTTTCTCACTATTGTAGAGATCTTGAATTTGGTCCATAGTGTATTTTTCCAGGGCAGCTTCAGGATAACCTCTGACTTTCAAATAGTTCTTATAATGCTCAGTATTTTTCTTTCTCTTCTCAATCTTCTTTAAAACTTCCTCTGCATTAATTTCAATGATGCCCCTTTGAATATAAGTCTCTTTAGCTTGAGGGGTCTCAGCAGTGGAGCTTGTACCAACTTTCTCACCTCCTTGATCAGGGTTGTCATCACCCTCTTCATCAGACTCCTCAGAGTCATCCTCCTCATCATCTGATAGATCAATCATGGCATCTATTTTGGGTTCATCAGAGGCAGGATGCTCTGGTTTAGTAAGATTAACATCAGTAACATTAACATCAGGAACATTAACATCAGGGACCCCTAGTAATTTTTCTCCTGGTTTCAGTGTTTGCAAGGGAATTGCCCTGATTGGTTCATCATTAGTCTGCTCAGCAGATCTCTTTCTTCATTGATAAGTCTTTTCAAATCTTCTTTCTCCCCAGTTACCAGTAGGGTTCTTTTTCATATCTTCTTTTACTTGTTCAACCCATTTCTTTGCAGCCATAGTTGCAATTGACTCACCAATTTCTTCTTCAGGAATTATATCAGTAGTTGGTTCAGCAGCAGTTTCTGATGTTTGACTTTTAGATTGAAACATGCTGACCACTGTGCCCAAGGAGTTGTCCACTTCCTCAACTCTTTTCATCTTAATCAATACCTCAATAACTTCTTGATCAGCCTCATCTTCAGTCAGTTCTTTTTCAATGTTGGCTTGTCTGATCAGATTTTCTTGCTCTGCTATTTCTTATGGAGTTAGAGATAGGGCTATTTTCTCCCTCTCCAAAGTTTCTTTGATTATTCTTTCTTGCTCTTCAAGAGCAGCAGCAGCAGCAGTATCTACAAAAGATACATCTTTCTCAACATACACAGTAGGTTCATCATCAGTTGACAAACCTTTTCCCTTCTCTTTTCTTTTTCTCAACTGTTCTTCATCTTCTTCTTTATCAGAAGTTCCAAATTCATCAATTTCTCTAAATAAGTTTTCCAATTCAGAGTCATGCTCTACCCTCTTGGAACTAGCTTCTTGATCATCATTTAGCTCAGTGTGTTCTAGTTCCTCAGTAGCAGCATCCACATTTACATTCTCAACAGTCAGTTCTTCTGTAATCACATTCTTATCATCATTTGACTTTTCATTTTCATTTGTTTCCTCTCCACACACCTCTTCTTCATTTTCATCACTAACATCAAAATCATTCATAATCATTTTCAAACCATCAATATTTTCAGCACTTTCAGCATCAGTCACATCATGTTGATCCATATTCTCCCCCTGTTTTGGGGCAGCTGAGATCTTTTCAACCTCCTGCACCAGGGTTCGAATCATCAGTTCAGCATCAGCTAACCTTTTTAATAACATTTCATTTTCATTTGTTAGCTCTTCATTCTTTCTACTCAACTCAACATTTTCATTCCTAACCTCCTCAACTTGCTTTTTCAATTCATCATTCTCCAACATTAGATCAATATTTCTTTGAAGTGTGTTATCTTGTTGGCTTGAGGGTGGGGTTGTAGGGAATTGTTCATAAGTGGGTTGTTCAGTGATGAATGGGGATTGTGTGTGTTGTGTGGAGGTTTCAGGTTGGTCTAAGGTAAATGATTGAGGTGGTGTTTGATGTGGTGAGGTTGGTGGTGGTGAGTGTGGTAGTGTTGGGATTGGTTGTTCAATTTCTTCTCTTTGCTCCCCCTGTTCTTGTGACATAATTTCCATCTCCAAACCATCTCCACTGTCATTGCCATCAACATCATCATCAGAGTCTCCTTCAGCACTCTCATCATCACTCCCTTCTTCCTCCTCTGAGCTCAGCTCAGGCACAGGCATAATAGCCAGATCATGGTTTAATAACCAAGGTAAAATTTCAAATGGAACACTTGCATCAAAGTTATTAGAGACACCTGGATTTTTTATTCTCTTGTAAGCATCAGGATCTTGCAGTTTATGTGTGTCTCCAATTGTTGGTAAATCTTGTAAAGTGCTGTTGAAAATGATCTGCAGGAATCTTGGGTACTGCAAAAATCTCCTACTCTCTGGTTTCTTCAGATTTCCTACTAGCCCATCAAAAATCATCTTGGAAAAGTTAAAGGGCAGATCAAAGATAGTTCCAACTGTGGCATTTGCTAGATCATGACTCATCAGAGTCCATGATCCCTTCCTCGGAGCAAATCCATGAATAATGTGATGAATAAGAAATCTGTATAGCATCGGAAACAGACCCTTCTGAAACTGTCCCTCATGGACATTTCCTTGATACCCCATTGTTTCTTTGAAAATCTTCAATAGATTCTTTGTATCGAAGCTGATGTGATTGTGATCATCGTCATTCGTCTTTCATTACCGTCTTCAACTAGCTCTGCTGATCTCCAGATATCCAAGGAGTGATTTCTGTAAATAGTTGGGCATTCAGTGAGAGCGAAGCTGATATTTGACCCCGCCATCCATAAAATCATACGAGCCATCGGTTCATTTTCCGGTGTAACTTGTAGTAACGCACACATATTGTGCTTTGGCTCAAAAACATACTTTGGCTCGTTATCTACCATATCTATAATACATAAACAAACACATTCAAAGTGAAATTAGACATAAAGTTTAATACTTTAGACAATTTCAAGTTATAAAAATGAAGAAGAAAGAAAGAATTCTTCAAGAACCTGTTCTTCGACAAATTAATAACCTAAACACATAAACAGAGTGTTAGTACTCGAGTACATAATCAAGTTACATTACAATCTAATCGTGATCGGAAAACATAAATTTTTATGCTTACCGAGTCGGAATTAGTGGCTGATAAAAATTAGGGTTTGGATTAATCTTGAATTCGATAAGTCGGTTATTTTTCTTAGTAAGAGAGGTTTTGCAGTGGAAGGAGAGAGATAGAGGGAAATAATGAAGAAAAATTTGCCTAAGTCCCTCTTTTATACATTTTGAAAGTGTGTTTTAAATGCTTTTTGTCTTCTTGTGAATTACTAGCTGTCAACCAGTAACGTTATCCACTTGATATATTAAAAAAATTTAATCTAATTTAAGATCATAAGACCTTACTCGAAAAATTAATTTTTCCAAAGTTTACTCGGTCTACTTCCACTAACAAACCTTACTCGGTCAAACTTTACTCGAAAAATTTTCATTTTGAATATAAAGTTTGCCCGAATACTTCTCTATTTAAACCATGCTCGATCAAGTAAATTAATTTAAAGTTAAGACATAATGAAGAAAGCTTACCCGAAATACTTGATTTCTTGAGAAATTAATCACAAGGAAAATAATCAAATATAGTTATCAAATAAACATTCTCACTAAGAATCAATTAAGATCCTCACAAAGATTTCTCAAATTCAAATTAAACTCATCTAGCATGAACCCTAAAAATCATAATCACATTTTGTCATATTAACTAACATATTCAATCAACGCATTCATTCAAGTATGCTTGTATACATAGTGTGCTCGAGCACTCTCTCAAATGTAAAGTGTGTTCGGACAACAAACTTATGCAAAGTATACCCGAATAACTTTCATATAGTACAAAGTGTGCTCGAAAAGAAATTCTAGCAGACAGTGTACTCAGAAAGTTAAAGTTTTGAAAATTACCAAGTATATTGAAGGAACACAAGTGTACCCGAAATATAAAGTGTGCTCGGTAAACCAAGTTTGCCTGAAAACACTTGTAATTTCAAAGAAATCATACACACACATATCACAGAGCAGCTTGGAATGAAATTAAACACATAAACATTTAAGTGTGCTATAGTCTAAAATTTCATAGAGCTTGCTCGAAAATCCTAAGTTAGCACTAAGCTTGCTAGGATAAACACATTCAATCATCAGGTATGCCCTTGTTCGAGAGAACGTATCATATCAAACCATACCCGAAAAATGACAAACTTAAACAGTAACATCTAAGCGTGCCCGGAAAGATTAACAAACCTTTCCTAACAACATATTCACACAAAGCTTACTCGGTGCACTCAGTTAAGTGCACAAAGTTTGCTTGAAAACACATTCAGCATATAACATGCATAGCTTACTCGAAACAAGAATTTCTTGTTGACAGTTAGCTATTTCATCACATAATCATCTCAAGACTTCAAGCTTACTCGGGATAGTGAGTGCAACAGTGTACTCTACCCGAAAAGTGTAAACACTTCAAAGTATGCTCGAAAATCAGAAGGTTAGTCAGAAATGACTAAGCTTACTCGGAAAGGTTGAAAACTGTCAAACCTTACCTGAGACAACATATTCACACATAGACAACTGTTTTGTACTCGGGAAGGTTAAACCTTATCCGAACATACATATTCAAACAGTTTGTGCTCGAGAAGGTTATAAATCATCAAACCTTACTCGAACTTACATATTCAGACATAATCAACTGTTTTGTACTCGGAAAGGTTAAACCTTACCCGAAAATACATATTCAAACAGTTTGTGCTCGAGAAGGTTATAAATCATCAAACCTTACTCGAACTTACATATTCAGCCTTTTTTAGGCCAAATGCAACACTTTTTGACTTAAACCACTTTTCAAAGACATTTCTAAGTTATGTATCATTTCAGAGCATAGTTTAAGAGCAAATGGTGCATTGAGAGATCAAATTTCAGTTATACTTCACTTCAAAACAATTTCTTTTATAAACTGTAAAGATCTCAGGAATGGGATCATATTGACTAAGTAGCTTTCTCAATACTTCACTCTCAGCATTATTATGACAACTTAGATAGGTTAACAGCAGGTATAAACTTAGCATGATTTTCATCTCTTTGGTGATATGATCAAGGTTCAATTAAAGCATAATGCATTAATGGTCAACACTGTGCTCTGATGCCTCATATCTCTTCTCAAAGCTTATTTGGCTTTCCCCAGATCACCCCAATTTGACTCCAACCTCCTGTATTTGGTCAAAAATAGTTTTTGTATGACAGAACTTATTGTATTTTTGGACTTTTGATATTCAAACATGTATAGAGGTTGAACATTGGACTTACAGTTAGCAACATGCCTTTCATTCAAGATGAGACATATTTTGTCAACATCTTTGTAGTTCTAGTTGTAACCCTCTTGTTTGATAAAATATTTAAAACATTTATCAACTTTTGGTTGATTTATTCATTCTTCCCCTTGTTTTTGATATTTTCTCAAATTTTCTTAAAGCATGTTCTTTGTCATATATAAAAAATGTTTCATTTTGGTTGACCAAATAACAACAGGCTTGTGTATGTCTGGGTAATCACTTTTCTGCCATATCATTCGGAGAGATCTATCTTGAGACATGCAAAACAACTATGCATCTCCACATAAAGATTAGCATATCCATTGTGTTTATATCACCTTAGAGTTTACATCATCATGGGAAAGCAACCATACATGTTAATGACTATACTAAGGCCTTTTTAGCCTATTAATTCCATATGATCAGCTAAGTAGTCAATGTACTATCATTTCCCACATAAACAGTTTAATATTCAAACACCCCAATACCTCTTCATTGTCAGGTTAATGGCTATCCTGTTTGACCAAAGGTGGTCAACAGGACCAAACATACATGTGAATATATGTCCTGTCAAAGACAGACCAAGTTTGAGCATAGCCAATGCTCTGTCATCAACTTTTCTCATATCCAGACATTATAACAAACAGCAGCCTCAAAAAGCATATCCACATCATTATAACAAACAGCAGCCTCAAAAAGCACTTTCCACTTGGTAAAGTTCTCCTGACCATACAATCTAGGTATCTTATTAGTAACACCTCTTGTTCCTCATATCCAGACATTTTCTTAAAATAAAAGTTAAGTTATTATCAAAAATAGATTAAAACAATCAGATCTGAGAATAAATTCTTAGATCTGAGGTGTCTGATATGAATAGAATAAGATTCAACAATAAAAATCAAAGCTTTAAGTGAAATAAGGAAAAGAAAACACCTAAAACTTGTAGATCTGGAAGGAAAATGAAGAACAGAGCTTCTGACGTCACAAATCAATCGAAGAGTACTCTGCTTACGTCATTCTTCTTCAAAACTTAATCAGCAACAATCTTTCTAAAAATAGCAGCAACAGGCTCTGATACCACTTGTCAGGTCGTTTCGGATCGGATATTAATCAATCGTGTCATAACTCACACAAAATTAATCGTGTTGACAAGGGAGTTAATGACGGGTTACTATGTTTAGAAAGATGACCGTTTGTTAAAGGCGGAATCAATAACAAACATACGGTTGCAATGAATATTCAAAATACGAAGACACACAAAGGATTCACTCAAAAGATTTCCATTTATATAACGTTAATCATACAAAAGGATAATCGATTAGGGTTTAGAAGGAATCCTAGGACAGCTGTCACACACAAAATATTCTCTTAATTAATGTGTCGGTCTTATCCGTATTGTGCTCTCTTTCTCTTCGTCTCTGGCGGCGTGCCCTAATTATTCTATTTATAGGCCTGCCAACCTAAGACAGGCTGTCATTTCTTCTAGAAACCGTATCCGATAGTACATATTCAATTTACATATTCAAAAAAATACTAAGTGTAAAACAAGTCTTCCGGGTAGGCTTTTCATTAAACTTCAGTCTCCGGGTACGCAGTGTACTTGGCCTTCCTTCAGACTTGGTAAACATATAAGTGTACTCGGAATCAGTTTCCGGGTAGACTTTACTTAAAAAATATTTTACCTCACCGACTATACTTCAATCTTCTTGGACTTATCAAACTTTGCTCGACAAATCCTTACGAGCAACTTTGTTCTTCTATGATCATGTTCGGCTCATTGTCAGTTAAACAACTTATTGATAAGGCGTACTCGGGAGTACATACCTTACTTGAGCAGAACCTTACTCGATATAACTTAGAGATATTTCATCAACTCATCAAGTATACTCGGACCATAATTATTAAAGAATACCTTGCCCGGTCTTCCAATTACTTGGCTTCTTGGACTTGGTTGACCAAACCTTACTCGGAAGAGTAAAATACTTGGTCTTGAAGAACAACCCTGCTTGACAAAGTAAACCTTACTCGGATATGCCAAATTAATGAACCTTACTCGGAAATCACTAAAAAGCATACCTTGCTCGGATATCAACTTAAGAAGACTATTTGAAGTAAACCTTGTCCGGAAGGCAAAATCTCGTACTCGGCTAAGTAAAAGCTTACTCGAAGGTCCAAGGTGTGCTCGGATTCAATACTTAGCAGTTTCTGAGGAGGTTGAGAAGATTCCAATCTTTCATATTCTTCGTTTAGGTCAAATCTCCTCATTTGGGTCAAATTCTTAACCCAACAGGTGGTAGAGTGTTGGGGTAAGCTGGACGACTCGGGTGAGGTAGCGGGGGGACTTGTTCGCGATAGACCATATGCCTGATCATATTCGGGTACCAATCCCAGCTAACTTCGTCTTCGTACATGCCTCCGGATAACCGATACCTCTTCGGTGCAGGGGCTTCTAGTTCCGGAACTACTCGGGGTGGCGATGAGGTAGGTAACTGCGGTTCCTTCCCTTGAGTATGAGTCATCTGTTCGGATGATGATGATGGTAGCGTCGACATCCCTACAGGTAAGCCGTTTGCGCGCGCATGAGTGAATAAGGTAAAGAGATAGAGATAACGAAAGACTACACAAACTATATATGCAGTGCGTATAATTATAACTAATGGGTCGTTGCGATTATAGTCTAGTATGCAAGCAGTTTCTAGTTCGCTATAAACAATGGCTCTGATACCAATCTGTCACACCCTCAAAATCCACTAACGGAGTTTTACCGTCAGAGGGTGTGAACTAACAGGATCAAAATCATTAGTTATAATCAAACCATAAAAAGGTTAAGTGAAAATAAGTGCGGAAGCGTAAAAAACATAGACCAAGTGTTGCGCCACACAGGACGACTTAAAAATCCACATAGTAACAGTTTAAAACAAGTTTGCATAACCAATAGTGTTTAAAACAATGCATGCTCCTATACCGCGCGCCCGCCTCGGCTACCTGAGAATAACATACTAAATGTGTCAACACGAGGTTGGTGAGTTCACAAGTTTATATAAAACAAAGCGTTCAACGTTTTGCGTTCAGCGTTTTGCGTTCAGCGTTTTGCGTTTAGCGTTACCAGATAGTGTTAAATCAAATATATATCGATAGGTAGCTAGCCTATACAACAAGTATTACTAAGTGTTCAACACCGAAGGTGACTGTTTATCATGTGCCTTGCCACCAGGTCTATCCCGACCATGGTAATGTGTTAGCCAAAATTACACCCACTCGACCTCCAGTCGAGCTTAGAGTTGGGTGGGGTTTGTCAAACCCAGTAGTACTACTCAACAGTGACTCGCTATTTTCCAATACTAAACGGTTCGATGTGTAGGACTTCAATTGTTTCGTTTGCCACTTAGCCTTTACAAGTGATATATAATCTACTAACAAAATCTAAAAGCGTTTTCGGATTATGTTATCTCCCCCAAGTGAAAGCGTTTAAAAAGTTTAAAAGGGGAAAGTGAAACTCAATGTTTTCGAAGAATTCCCAAAAACAAGTCACCCAAGTGATGCGCGTAACCGAAAACTCTCACTAGCATTCTATAACAACAAGGAGATTTTCTAAGAGTCGGAACTATTATCGAGTCTCTAGACCCGGCACATAATCCTATGCACAAGATACGTTTCGTGTTTCGTTTGTGACTCGTGTGTGACTTAACAAGCACATTAGTAATACGTTACGTGTGTAAACAACTATTTACGTGTCAAGTGTTAATGGTGTACATTACTAGCAATTACTCCCCGCAAGGGCAAATTGGTCAAAACATAACAATTATCTAGCAATTAGCACGTTTCATGTATTTTTCACAAAGTTCAGCAGCTAGTTTCATCAAGACAGAATTTTACTTGAAAGATTACTCTAGTCAACAGATCATAGCATCTCAATTAATTCACCAAAAATCATCACAAAAGAATACATGAATTAGGTTTCCAGAACATATTTTATTGTATTTTTATTCTACATATATTTCTCACAATGATCAAAACAATAGAGCAAACTCACAGCAATCAAAATCATGCGCAACAGAATGTTATTTGTTATTCCCGTTAAATGAAAAATCTAATTAATGCAAGACCAATTGGGTTAGGTTCTTAACTCAACAAGTAACTTCCAGAAGTGGAACCAACCCATTTGGTCTTGTAGTTCATGAGATATGCTAATTACAAAACAACTTAACAGCAGGTCTCACAACTCAGATTTGCACTTCAGTTTTGTAAATTCATAAATATTAACTTTTACTCATCCAAAAATTACAAACTTGGACTTTATAGAAACTAAACTCAACATAGCACCCTGTAGTGTTAACAACCTCGACCAATTTCCACATTAACATTTAGTTACAGTTGTCTAATCATAACTTACAATCTGTCCAGTACCAGTTTTGACCTTTAATCACATTTAAATCGTTTGACCAACCAAAACACCTTCAAATTAGACGTGGTTGGACTTTCTGAAAACTAGACTCAGAGTACTACCTTGTAGACTCATAATTAGCTCAGTTTGCTTTTATATTCAACAAGTTACACATCGTTCATGTTTAACAATCACTGCTGTCAAAACTCAATAAGCATAAACAATCATCTAACATGCATCCTAAGCATTCGACATAACTCAACACATGTAATACACATAATTAATCATAGAAATCAGTAGTAACCCTCTAGGGTTTACAAACAATCAACAATTCATCAATCTTTCACCGTTCAAAATCATATATGATCATCAATATCAACAACCAATGCATAATCAATCATCCTCTAGCAACAATCAATCATAAGAACACGTAATACATGATATTCAATAGTTAGGGTTTCATAATTATACCTTAAAAACGGAGAAATAACCAAGAGAAACGTGAGAGGTGCTTAGAAACGAGTGTAGGATGCTCTGATTATGAAGAACAAGATCAAAACCAAGTGATATGTGTGTGTGTGTGAGCTGCCGATCGCAAGGAGAGGGGAGGGGGGGGGGCTGCCGTCGGGTAGAGAGAGAGAGAGGGGAGGGGTTAGGGTTTTATTAATATTATTAATAATAACATGTTACATCTAGGCCCCTCAACTTCTAATAATTACTTTTCTAGCTTAAATTGACTTGTTTGCATCTTGAGTTAACGTTTCATACAATGTTATCACATAACACATAAGTCTAACACATAATTATTACATAATTATTGTTTTGACGTTTTTCGTTTATTCACCAATGGTTTGCGTCAACTCGTTTGCGTTTCGGTGCAATTCCCGAAAGACTACACATGTAGTGATTGTCAAGCGTCATTTAAAACTCTATTTTAAATGTAATGAGATGTGCGTTATAGATCCAGTGATCTTAAGTTTGAATTGACGGAGTTTGAGTTAACGGAGTTAACCTGAAATTGACGAGTGTCACAGTACCTATGAGACAGGGGAGTGCAGAACCACATATTAAAGAGCATATCATGATTTGGGGGGAGTGATTCAAGATTTGAAATGGTGTTAAGATAATATGGATTTATGGTTCCGAAGGAGTTCATCGCTTAGAGTTGGAGATAGGAAGGAGTCGGTGATTACGAGAGTCAAGATCTGGATTTGAATTTTGAAAGCCTCGTACATTACCCGTGTCGTCTTACAGTGAGGAGATTTACATTGGGTTATTAGATTTTATGCATAGCCATTTGTACATTATGTTTGACTCATTGTAAAACTCTTAAATTTCAACATTTTCATTTTCTCTCTCTTATCTCTATTATATATAGTAATAGATATATATAGGGAAAAGTTAAAATAAAAACCCACTCCAGTTGCGAAAACCCTGGAAACCTAATACTAGCCATTGATCTTGATGAATGGATGGCTGAGATTTGATGATTTAAAAAATTCTCATTTTGTGATTAAATAAAACATGAAAAAGGTACAAAAGGGCAATGTAGACAATTTATATTTTTTGCATTATGTCATTAAACAAAAACATGTTGATCACCTCTCTCTCTCTCTCTCTCTCTCTCTCTCTCTCTCTCTCTCTCTCTCTTTTCATTATTCAAAACCAAACCAACACTCCCTCTCTCTCTTCCTCCATCTTTTCATTGTTCAAAAACCAATAACACACCTCCATCTCCTTCCCCCACACCCTACCACTACCTGACCTCGATCCTTTACTCCCGTTCCGCTGTACGACCATCGAAATCTCTCCGACTGCAGCTGCTGCTGCGGACTCACCGATCGTGAAAACGGATTCAAGGCTACCGCCGTTGCCTATCGTAGATCTGGACAAAACGGATTCACGACCACAACTTGATCCGGTGATTTTCCTCTACAAAAGGTTCAGATCTCCGGATGTCGTAGATCTGGACAATATTTTTTATTGACAAGGTTCTTAACAAGAATTTATGGATGAAAGCTGTTAGGATCTCGTCGTTTTTAGTTTCTTTTTTCTTTTTAATGTACTATGTTCACATAGTTCAGATATGGTCATTTTAGTATTTTAGTTTTTTAAGATATTCTTAGAAATTTTGTTTAGATTTGGATCTTGTTTTACATATTTTGCAATTTGTTATTTTAGAGTAGAAAATGAGCTTCATTTTTCTTTTTATTGTTGGCCCTTAAAAATATTTTTTTTTTGGGGTTTTGTTGTAATTCCTGAAGATATCTTGAATTTTGTACTATATCTTCAACTTATTTGGACCGGAAAAAAAAGATGGCGAGGTAGGGTGGTCTTCCAAGTTTTTTTTTTAAACGTGTGTTACTGTTGTCTAAAGACATATGTTTTTAATGTGCGAAAACAAATGTTACGCCTGTCTTCAGATTTTTAAATATGCAAAGAAGTATTGGTAATAAATTAATATTTTAAATCCTAATAAATTACAAATAAATTAAAATTTTATCTATCTAATTTCCAACTTAAAACAAAATGTCAACTAATTTATTAATAATTATTATTACACAAACATTTTTAAAAGAAATTTGAATCTTTTATCTACAACTTAAAACAAAATGTCAAACAATTTATCAATGATTATTATTACATAGACTATTTTAAAAGAAATTTTAAATTAATTAAAAAATATGTATCATAATAGTTTACAATTTTTTACTTTATGTTACAATCACACTCTCTCTTTCTCTCTTACAAATGTCCTCACACACACACATTTCTCTTTTCTACTTTTTATTTTTTTCTTCTATACTCTCTTGTTTACTTTATGTCACATCACTATGTCAAATCACTTTCTCTCTCTAGTAAATTGTTTACTTTATGTCACAATCTCTTTCTCTCTCTCTCTTCTCAAGCTCAAGTCAGCTTTTAAACAAGTCTGCATTTTTCTAACACTCTTTAGAAATCCATCACACCACAAGTTGATAGCTTAGTAGGTTTCCGATCTGAAAGTAATATAAACATATGTTATGTATAAACAAAACATATGTTAATTGTTTTAAACATATGTTAAATTGTATAAAAAAACATATGTTAGTTGTTTAGAACATATGTTAGTTGTTTAAAACATATGTTATGATTTATTTTGTACCTAATGGTTAAACAGTGATCGAAATGGTTGACTAGAAATAAATGCTCCACAACCTCACGAACGATTGACTAGAAACATATGTTACACCAATCGTGAAACCGAAGTGATGAACGGTTTGGGCGGTTTCACGGTTTCAAACCGAACCGTTAACACTTAACACCCTTATTTATATACTACGAATTCAACATCTTTAATATAATAAGCTCAAGTCCAATAATTAGTTTGAATATACACACAAAAGAAGATATGATTTATTCTTGATCTTAAAAAAAATGAATAAAGAAAAAAGGATTTAGGAGTATGTGAGATTGGATCTTGAAAAATAAAAAAAGATGTGATGGTTGCATATGAAAATGTGCAGCAAGAGAGAACTTTTAAATGAATTAAAAAAATGTATCATAATAATTTACAATTGTTTACTTTATGTCACAATCACTTTCTCTCTCTAACACATGTCCTCACACACAAAAAAAAAATTATCTTTCCAACTTTTTTTTTTTCTCATATTCCCTCTGGTTTACTTTATGTCATATCAATTTCTCTCACTTACACATGTTCTCACACACACACACAAAATATTACTCTTTCTTACTTTTTCTTTTTTTCTCTAATTCCGTCATGTTTACATTATGTTACATCACTTTCTCTCTCTTACAAATTGTTTACTTAATGTCACAATCTTTCTCTCTCTATCTCTCTCTTCACAAGCTCCAGTCAACTTTTAAATAAGTCTGTATTTTCCTGCCAGTCTTTAGAAATCCATCGCACCACAAGTTGATTTCTTAGAAGGTTTCCAATGTGGATGTAATATAAACATATGTTAATTGTATAAAAAAGATATGTAAGTTGCTTAAAACATATGTTAAATTGTATAAAAAAACATATGTTTTAAACCAATAGGGATTTTTAATTGTAAAAAAAATTAATAATAATAAAAAGTGAAAGTAACACCGGTAGGTTTCGAGAAAAAGGTCAGCCACCACCAACATTCCACCATCACGGTGCCATCGTTCAACGTCACCAACAACCTCACATTACAAAATGGATATTAAAATACCATAACCAAATAAATCAATTTGGGGGAACATTGATTTAAACAAAAGTTAGGTGATAAACCTGGAAGATAAAACTTAGAAGTATGTCTCCATCAAAATCCGACAACTTTCCATCAAAGTCCGGCCACATCGATTTCTCATAATATATTTGAAAAACGTGAAGACCAATTATGATTCAAGAAGAATATTTAATTTCGTTTATGAATGATTGAGAACATCTCCACATGGTTCACATATGTTATAGAGAAGACGATTATGAAGACCATATAAAGAAGATAGAATTTATTCTTGATCTTGAAAAAAATGAATAAAGAAGAAAGGATATAGGAATATGTGAGATTGTATCTTGAAAAATAAAAAAAGATGTTATGGTTGCATATGAAAATGTGTAAGGAGAGAGAACTTTTAAATGAATAAAAACATGTATCATAATAATTTACAATTGTTACTTTATGTTACAATCACTTTCTCTCTCTTACACATGTCCTTATACATAAAAAAAAATATTTATCTTTCCTACTTTTTCTTTTTTTCTCCTATTCCCTCTTATTTACTTTATGTCATATTATTTTCTCTTTCTTATACATGTCTTAACACACACACAAAATATTACTCTTTCCTACTTTTTCTTTTTTCTCTAATTCCCTCTTATTTACTTTATGCCACATCAGTTTCTCTCTCTTACAAATTGTTTACTTTATGTCACAACCTCTCTCTCTCTCTCTCTTCAAAATCTCCAGTAAGCTTTTAAATAAGTCTGTATTTTTCTGGCACTCTTTAGAAAACCATCGTACCACAAGTTGATTTCTTAGCAGGTTTTTCCAATGTGGAAGTAATATACACATATGTTAATTGTATAAAAAAACATATGTTAGTTGCTTAAAACATATGTTAAATTGTATAAAAAAACATATGTTTTAAACCAATATGGATTTTTAATTGTAAAAAAAAATTAATAATAATTAAAACTTAAAGTAACACCGGCAGGTTTCGAGAAAAACGTCAGCCACCACCAATATTCCACCATCATGGTGCCATCGTCCAACGTCACCAACACCCTCGTGTTACTAAATGGATATTAAAAGATCATAACCTAATATATCAATTTGGGGGAACATTGATTTAAACAAAAGTTAGGTGATAAACCTGGAAGATAAAACTTAGAAGCATGTCTCCATCAAAATCCGTCAACTTTCCATCAAAGTCCGGCCACATCGATTTCTCATAATATATTTGAAAAACGTGAAGACCAATTATGATTCAAGAAGAATATTTAATTTCATTTATGAATGATTGAGAATATCTCCACATGGTTCACATATGTTATAGAGAAGAAGATTATGAAGACCATATAAAGAAGATAGGATTTTTTCTTGATCTTGAAAAAAATGAATAAAGAAGAAAGGATTTAGGAATATGTGAGTTTGGATCTTGAAAAATAAAAAAAAGATGTGATCGTTGCATATGAAAATGTGCAGGGAGAGAGAACTTTTAAATGAATTAAAAACATGTATAATAATAATTTACAATGTTTTACTTTATGTAACAATCATTTTCTCTCTCTTACGGACTCTCACACAAAAAAATATTTTTCTTTCCTACGTTTTCTTTTTTCTCTTATTCCCTCTTTTTTACTTTATGTCATATCACTTTCTCTTTATTACACATGTCCTCACACACACACACACAAAATATTACTCTTTCGTACGTTTTCTTTTTTCTCTAATTCCCTCTTGTTTACTTTATGTCACATCACTTTCTCTCTCCTACAAATTGTTTACTTTATGTCACAATCTCTCTCTCTCCCTCTCTCTCTCTCTCTCTTCACAAGCTACAGTCAGCTTTTAAATAAGTTTGCATTTTTCTGGCACTCTTTAGAAATCCATCGCACCATAAGTTGATTTTTAGCAGGTTTCCAATGTGGATGTAATATAAACATATGTTATTTGTATAAAAACATATGTTAGTTGCTTAAAACATATGTTAAATTGTATAAAAAACATATGTTTTAAACCAATATGGATTTTTATTTGTAAAAAAAATTAATAACAATAAAAAGTGAAAGTAACACCGACAGTTTTCGAGAAAAACGTCAGCCACCACCAACATTCCACTATCACGGTCCCATCGTCCAACGTCACCAACATCCTCGCATTACTAAATGGATATTAAAAGATCATAACCTAATATATCAATTTTGGGGAACATTGATTTAAACAAAAGTTAGGTGATAAACCTGGAAGATTAAACTTAGAAGTATGTCTCCATCAAAATCCGGAAACTTTCCATCAAAGTCCGACCACATCGATTTCTCATAATATATTTGAAAAATGTGAAGACCAATTATGATTCAAGAAGAATATTTGATTTCATTTATGAATGATTGAGAACATCTCTACATGGTTCACATATGTTATAGAGAAGAAGATTATGAAGACCATATAAAGAAGATAGGATTTGTTCTTGATCTTGAAAAAAATGAATAAAGAAGAAAGGATTTAAGAATATGTGAGATTGGATCTTGAAAATAAAAAAAGATGTGATGGTTGCATATGAAAATGTATAGGGAGAGAGAACTTTTAAATGATTTAAAAAAAGTGTATCATAATAATTTACAATTGTTTACTTAAGTAATAGTTGAAACTTTTAATGTTATTGTATACATGACTTAATTAAATGAAGAAGAGAATGAAAGAATATAAAAATGTACTTTAAATATAAAAAAATAAAAATAAAGTATATCAAAATATTGAAACCAGAGAAAAGTTTAAAAACATATTTTGAAAAGTTAAAATGTGTATAGAAATGTGTTGTGACATGAGTATGCCACTTTTACTATTCCCATATGATGAAAATCTCATTCTTTAAGATACATAAAATATTTCATTTGACATTAACACACCTGTATTTTGTATCTTCTTTAAAATGTACAAAAAAAACATATTATAAAAACAAATACACACACTTTAAAAAATGAGTGAAATCTTTTAGAATTTGTAATACGTATCACTAATAATAACTATATGTTACAAACATCACTAATAATTTTATTCATGTCATACATATCACTAATAATAACTTTATATCATACATTTCACTAACATCTTATTTATGTCATGCATGAAATCTTGGAGAGGACATATGTAATACTAAATTTAATTGTCCATCAAGCCTCTGAATCTTGCAACATTTACAAAAACATATCTCAAATATAAAAAAAAACTTAATAGATGAATAAACAATAGCAAAAGATAGCATCCACCCCATCATATGAATAAATTATATCATATATAGTGTTAAATTGAGAGTGTAAACCTAACGGTGTAAAAGTGAACAAGGAAACTAAGTTATTGTGATTTGTGAAAAAAAAAAAAATAATAACAAAAGAAAAGGACTATAGCACATGCTTCACTTTTGATTCTTTCTTGAGTTCTTTTTTGCCATATGTTTCTGTTCCTATTTTCTGGTTTGTTTCCGGCATCTTCGAACACCCCGACAATCACCAAGAAAATCACCAAAGACCATCGACATGCTTTTGCTTCATAGATCTATAGTATCCCATCAAGCATCAAAGATCTATCAAAATATACTCAAAAAGGGTAAACCATTACTCATGGGTGAAAAATAAATAAAGAAACAAACCTTGAATGTACACCGTCGGTGGTGGTGGTGGTGATTTACGACTACATTCCCACTATCGGTGGCCTTGGTGGTGACTTAAGAGGCAACAAACGGAGCTCTTTTAGTTTTGACTATGGAAAAAAGATGTAGAAAACGGAACCCCTAGCAGCCATTTTCTCCATCTCAGGTCAAACAACTTTAAGTATCGTCGGAACTCTAGTCGTCATCACCGGAGATATGTAAATGATAGTGAGGAGAAAGAAGTATATTAAGAATGTTGAATGGGTTTGAGAGAGAGAGAGATATATATATATGAAGATAAAAATGTGGTTTTGATTTGTTGATAAAAAAAGATTGTAATTGGACAAATCAACATCATAAAAGAGAAAAAGGAGTTAAGGTCAAGGGGCTGAAATGACCTAACTACTCTTCTTGTTAAAAAATAATGAATCTAATAAGGGGATATGTGGCACAACAGAAAACACACATGTCAGGTCCCCGATTTCAGCTGGATCTTACTCAAATCATGTCATAACTCACACAAATAGATGTGTTGACAAGGGAGTTAATGACATGTTGCTATATTTAGAAAGTTCACCGTTTGTTAAAGGCGGAATCAATAACAAACATATGGTTGCTTAAAACGTATTCAAAGGTAATCAACACAAACAAGATTTACTCAAAAGATTTCCATTTATATAAATGAATCATACAAAATGGATAATCGTTTTAGGGTTTCTTGATAAGGAAGGTTTTCAGCCGTCAAACATAAAATTCTTTCTTAATAAATGTGACTGTCTACCTTGTTGTGTTTTTTTGTGTGTTTCCAGGTGTGCCCTAAATTATTCTATTTATAGGCCTGACATCTGTGGACAGCTGCCATTCCTTCTAAAAACCCTATCCGATAATACATATTCAAATTACATATTCAGAAATATTCTAAGTGTAAAACAAGTTTTCCGGGTAGGCTTTGCATCAATCTTGTCTTTCCGAGTATGCTCGGCCATCCTTCATAACTTGGTAATATAGAAGTGTGCTCGGGATCAGTTTCCGGGTAGACTTTACTTGAAGAGTATTTTACCGTAAAATACTCACCGGGTAGACTTCAATCTTCTTGGCTTTATCAGACTTTGCCCGACAAATCCTTATGAGCAACCTTGTTCTTCAATGGTCCTATCAACTCCTTATTAGCAAAGTGTGCTCGGAGGCACTTTACCTTGCTAGAGTTGAATCCTGCCCGATGATACTTGTGATACTTCATTAAACAGTGGGCATACCCGGACCATCTTTATTAATGAATACCTTGCCCGATCTCCAAATACTTGGTTTCTTGAGCTTGGTTAGCCTAAAGCTTACTCGGAAGTGAACTTTACTTGGCTATGTAGAACAAACCTGCTTGATAAAGTGATCCTTTCCCGGACTTGCATATATTAGTGAACCATACCTGATAATGCACTAGTTTGAAAACCCTGCTCGGATATTCACTAAAGGAGTCTTAGTGAAGATAATTCTGCCCGATAGACAAAATATCGTACCCGGCTAAGTAAAAGCATGCTCGGAGGTCTGAGGTGTACCCGGATCCATACTTAGCGAATTCTGAGTAGGTTGAGAAGATTCCAATCTTTCATCTGATCAGTTTTGTGTCAAATCTTGACTCAACAATCTCCCCCTAGATTGGAACACCTCAGCTGACCCAAAACATTTCTAAGGTTACTTACACTTAGTCAAAATACACATCAAATTAAAAGTCAAATTACATATTCAATTATCATAGTAAACAATTACATATTCAAAAAGGCTGTCATAAGACATTACAAAGTAAAAGCCTAGTCTAGGAATTTTGTCTTTTCCATGCACTGTAAGCGGCTTGCCTTCTGTTTGTTATCACTGATGCAGCTCTCATTCTGAAGATATCAAGGGCTTGGTAATGAGTATGACCTTCTGGTATGATCCAGTCCCTAATATCCATTAGATCTTCATCACGTAAGCAATTCAAATCTTCATCCTTCTTGATAATCCCCAGTATTTTTCCATTAGAATTTCTCAGCAAGTAATGGTCATCTTTTTTTTTTGTATTCCACTTCAGTAATGATGTCATTTCTTTGGACTGTGTAGTTGGGGCGTATCATTCTTCTCCCAAGACTTATGCATGTGTTCATGTTTGATAGTGGATGCTTGTCTCTGGCAATCATCTTGTAGTTTGTTTCAGCTATGTCCATTCTTCTTAACTTTGTAGTTCTCTTTGATCTGTGAAGTTGGGCAGTCTTCCAGTTTCTCTTTTCTTTTAGGAATCTGAATCCTCTGTCTGCTTCATCTCTTAAGAATTTAGAGAGATTATTCATCTGTTTTCCAGCCACTCTGTTTCTGTTTCTAAAATCATACAAAGTGAGTGTTGTCATTCTTTCTAATTGTTCTTGAGTGTATTCATAGAAATCACTTCTCACAACTATATCTCTTAGTTGTTTACTTTCCATAATCACTCTTATGCATTCACACACAGAATCATAGTAAATCTCTTAGGAAGATCCACATCTGACTGTGGTCTTGTTGTTCTTTGTTGTGCAGATCTACTTGATTCTCCTCTTCCACTTTCACCTCTTCCACCTTCACCTCTTCCACCTTGTGGATATCTTCTTAAAATTGGTGGTCAAAAAGGAACAAACTTCTTGGGTTTTCTGGGCCCCAAATTGAAGAATTTGATGTGGACTGCTTCAACCATTTCAGTTGGAAGGTTGGCAAGCTCAACAACATTTGCTCCTGCATCTCTAAGAGCTAGCAACATTTTCTCCATACCAGGAGTTCTTGACAAACCAGCAGGTACAAAACTTCCATCTGCAAAGTATCTAGGATTCTCACTTTCTTTTAGAGCTTTCTCCCATTCAGCATTTTGAATATGGAAGAGATATTTCAAATCCTCCTTTTCCAAAGCCTTGAAAGAGGCTTCATCCATTCCCCTTTGAGTAATCATTATATTCCTTAGAATGTTGATCATCTCTTCATTTTTCCAAGGTATACAAGGTTCATCTTCAGATTCAGAATCCACTTCTTGTGGAGTAGGGGTTTCAACAACAGGAACTTCCTTAGACACTTCCTTTTCACCCTGTATCTTCTGCTTCTCCCTCAGAGTAATTATATTTCTTTTCTTTAATTGAGGTTCAACAGATGTTTCAGCATGTTTGGTAGAGCTCTCAGTTTGGACCCTCTTCAATTTTTCTTTTCTTTTTAGTTTGTTGTACTGATCCAACACTGATTCTCTAGATAGGTTCTCAACCATCTCAGGCTTTAACCCTTTCTCAAGCAAGTAACCACACATACCTCCAAATTTCTTCTTCAAAGTTTCCAATTTCTCAGTCTTCTCATTCTCTTTTACACTTTTTTCAATAACCTTTTCTCTTTTACTGTTGTAATGGTCTTGGAGTTGGCCAACTGTGAAGTGAGATAGATCTTTCTCTGAATAATTATGCCTTCTGAGATATCTCTGTATTTCTGACAGTCTCTATTCTTTTGTTCCATTCTTTTCTTGAAACCATCTCTCTCTTTGTCAAGTCTCTTTTGCCATTGATCATTATCAAGATCAGCCAAAGTTTCAAAACTTATGCCATACCTCCTCAACTTTACAACCAATGGATTATTTCTCTTAGGTTCTCTCATACTCAACTCAATGTTAGCTCTCTGCTCATTAGTCATTTCTACCTGTGGAGATTCAGCATTAACAGCTTCACCTCCTTTTCCTTGATCATCATCAGGATTATCATCATTATCTGAATCCTCAGATTCATCCTCTTCTTCAGTTAGATTATTCATTGCATCAATATTGGGTTCATCAGAGGGTGGATGCTCTGGGTTTGATTCAGTTTGAGCAGGTACTTCAGGAACACCTGGAATCTGTTGACCAGGTTGCAGTGTCTGCAGTAGAATTGCTCTGATTGGACTATTATCATTATCACCCTCATCATCAGGAGTCTCAACATTGCATTTGTTCTTTTCATCCCATTTTCCTCTCTTTGTTCTCCTCTCATCAGTTCTTTTCTGTTCATCGAACTTCCTCTTTCTTGTATACACTTGTTCAAACCTTTTGGCCTTTTCCATCCTGATTCTGGTGATATTAGCCAACATTTCTTCAACAGATTCACCAGTAGGCCTTTCAGGTTCCCTTTCAGGTTCCTTTTGTGGCATTTCTTCAGATTCACAAGCCTTTTCAGATTCCTTTTCAGGTTGGCTTTGTGGTTGAAACATACTAACCACCATAGCCAAGGAATTGTCAGCTTCCTCAGTTCTGTTCATCATAATCAGTGTTTCAATTGCTTCTTGATCAGCCACTTCTTCAAAAATTTCTTTAGCAAGATTGGCTTGATTGATCAAATTTTCTTGCTCTGCCATTTCTTCTAGGGTCAGTGTTTGAGCCAATATCTCCCTATCCCTTGTCTCCCATAGTTATTCTCTTGTTCTCTTAAGGCAGCAGCAGCAACAATTTCATCATCTGTAAACAACACATCTTTCTCTAGATATGCCTTAATAGGCTCTTCTTCACAGACTTTTGCTTTACCTTTCTTAATTCTTCTTCTCTCATCCTCTTCATCTTTAGACTGTACAAAGTCATCTATTTCTTTCTCAAGTGCTTCCAGTTCTGGATCATGCTCTACTCTCTTGGAACTTGCTTGTTGATCAGTTTCTGGTTCAGTGTATATAAGCTCCTCAGTAGTAGCATTTTCATCAATCATTACTTCAGTCTCTACTTCTGTCTGTACATCAGTCAAGACATCAGTAGCTATGTCAGTTAAGACATCAGTAGCATTGAAAACATTAGTAGCTAAGTCAGTAGCAGCTACATTCTCCTCAACATCTGTCTTTTCAATCTCATCCCTTCTCCCATCATTCTCTTCAACATTCTTTTCAACACTTACCTCATCCCTTTCCACATTTCTCATTTCATCATTTCTTTCTTCATTGTAGTCATAATCTTGTTCTCCTATATCTGATCTGTCACCCTCATTTTCATCATCTTCAATCCTCCTTTCCTCACTACTTTCCTCTACATCATCATAACCAATCATAATCAATTTTAAACTGTCTTCAGTCTCCACAACTGTTACAGTTTCAGTTTGAGCATCTACACCAGAGATAGTTGGCATATTATCATTCTCCCCCTGTTTTGGGGCAGCTGAGGTCTTCTCAACCTCCTGCTCCAGGGCTTGAATTCTCAGGTTTTCTTGTACCAACTTCTCTAACAATATCACATTCTCCTCTGTCACCTCCTCATTTCTTCTCTTCTCTTCAACTCAGCATTTTCTTTTAACATAGTTAACATGTTAGTTTCAATGGGTGGTGTTGTAGGTGATGTGGAAAATGGTTCATATTCAGCTTGGTCATGGGTTGTGGTGTGAGTTTTGTAATTGGATTGTTGTGGTGATTGTGTATGATGTGGGCTTGGAATGAATGGATCTGAGTGTATAGGGATAGATGTTGGTGGTATTTGTGGTGTTGGGGATATATGGGTTGATGTATCAGGTTGGCTAATGGTTTGGGTTTGTGGTGGTGATGTTATAATGGGTTGGGTTAATGTGTGGTGATGACTGTGGTGGTGATGGTATAATGGGTTGGTCAATGTGTGATGGTGACTGTGGTGGTGTTGGAATAGGTTGATCTGGTTGTTCAATTTGCTCCCCCCTGATCAGGTGCATCAACTTCCATAGCTACTCCAGCTCCTCCTTCATCTCCATCAACATTATCATCTCCATCATCAGAGTCATCCTCATCACTCTCAACATCATCTCCTCCTTCATCCTCTGAGCTTAACTCAGGCACTGGCATCACATTCAAGTCATGGTCCAATAACCATGGCAAGATCTCAAATGGAGTTTCAGCATTGAATCTATTTGCAGCACCAGGATTCTTAATTCTCTTGTATGTATCAGGGTTTTGCAGTAGGTGAGTAATTCCCATAGTGGGTAGATCTTGTAATTCTCTGTTGAAGATTATCTGCCAAAACCTTGGATATTGTAAGAATCTGTCCCTCTCAGCCTTCTTCAAGTTTGCTACCAGTCCATCAAAGATCATTTTTGAAAAATTAATGGGTAGATCATACATAATCCCAACAGTAGCGTTTGCTAAATCATGACTCATCAAAGTCCATGATCCTTTTCTGGGAGCAAACCCCTGTATCACATGGTGAATAAGAAACATGTACAACATTGGGAACATACCCTTTTGAAACTGTCCTTCATGCATAGTTCCTTGATATCCCATGGTCTGTTCAAATATTTTCAGCAGGGGTGCTATTGAAGTTTATGTGGTAATGATCGTCATCATTCAACCGTAAACATCTTCTGATCATTCTTTCAGTCACATGTATCTCATGGCCAGCAACAGAGGCTTCAATTCTTTGGCCATTGATGTCATCCACAAGTGTTGCGGATCTCTAGAAATCAAGTGAGTGATTTCTGTAGATGACAGGACTTTCTGTATGGGCAAACTGACATTTGACCGAGCCATCCATGTAATCATTGATACCACCGGCTCATTGTCAGGTGTGACTTGTAAAAGTGCACACATATTGTGTTTCTTTTCAAAGAAGTACTTGGGCTGTTCATCTTCTGCCATATCTAATCATAACAAACAAGCATATTCAAAGTGAAATTAGTCATAAAGTTCAGTACTTTAAGCAATTTCAAGGTATAAAAATGAAGAAGAAAGAAAGAAAAATCATCAAGAACCTGTTCTTCGACAAGTTTATAACCTAACACATAAACAAAATATTAGTAAACAAATACATAGTCAATGCCCATTATAGTCTAATCATGATCGAAAAACACATTATTGTTGCTTACCGAGTCGGAATTAGACGCCTGATACTAATTAGGGTTTAGATTAATTATGAATGCGATAGGTCGGTTTAGGTTTCTTTGCGAGAAAGCACTTGCAGTGGAAAGAGAGAGAGAGAGGGAAATATAATGTGGAAATTTTGTCTAACTCACTCTTATATACCTTTTGAAAGTGGGTTTTAAATGCTTTTTGTCGGTTTATGAATTATTAGCTGTCAAACAGTAACATTATCCATTTTTTATTTTAAAACAATTTTAAAGCATATAAACACTTTATCATTTTAAGCTTAGTAAACCTTACTCGGAAAAGTAATCCTTTGCAAGGTTTACTCGGTATATTTCCACTTATACAAAGCTTACTCGGAGAATACTTAAACCTCTTTTGATAACATTTTCTTTTAATTTTATAAGGGTTACCCGATCCCTTTTAATCGTAGACCTTGTTTGATTAAGCTATGTAATTTAAAGTCAAGACATTATGAAGAAAGCTTACCCGACATACCAGATTTATTGAGAACATAATCACAAGATAATTAATCAAGTATAAAATATCAAATAAACATTCATGCTAGGAATCAGTTAAGATCCCCATATAAATTTCTCAAATTTAAATTAAGACCTTAATCTAACATAAACTCTATCAAAATCAGAAACATATTCAATCAGTCATACTAAACACATATTCAATCAAGTAACACATTCATTCAAGTATGCTTGAAAACATAGTGTGTCCGAGCAACCTACACAATGTTAGTGTGCACGAACAACCTTCTTGTACAAAGTATACCCGAATAATCTTCCTAGAGTACAAAGTGTGCCCGGAAAGGACTTCTTGCAGATAGTGTACTCGGAAAATCAACTTTTGAAAATTACCAAGTATATTAGGGGAACAAAAGTGTACCCGAAATATAAAGTGTATTCGGAAAACCAAGTTTGCCCGAAAACACTTGTAATTTCAAAGAAAACATATTCACACACACAAAGCTTATTTGGTGTACTCAAGGAGTTCACAAAGTTTGCTTAGAATATCAATCAGCATAAACCAAATGCAAAGCTTTCGCGAAACAATTTTCTCTTGTTAATAGGCTAGCTAGAACACATAATCATCTCAAGACTTCAAGCTTGCTCGGGAAATTTGTACAATGGTGTTCCTTACCCGAAAAGTGAAAACACTTCACAGCATGCCCGCAAATCATAAATTAGTCAAAAATGACAAAGCTTGCTCGGAAAGGCTATGAATCATCAAACCTTACCAGAAAATGCATATTAACACAAATGTTTTGTACCCGGAAAGGTTTGAGTATATCATACCTTACCCGAAAATACATATTCAAACAGTTTGTGCTTGGGAAGGTTTAATAACATCAAACCTTACCCGTACTTACACATTCAACCTATTTTAGGAAAAATGCAACAATTTTTGACTTAAATCACTTGCCAGAACAATTTTATTTTAAAGATCATAGTTTAAGAGCAAATGGTGCATTTAGAGATCAAATTTCAGTTATTTTTCTTTTCAAAACAAATTCATTTTGTAAACTGAAAAGATCTTAGGAATGGGATCATATTGACTAAGTAGCTTTCTCAATACTTCATTCTCAGCATTATTATGACTACAAAGACAGGTCAACAGCAGGTCTAGACTTAACATGATTTTCATCTCTTTGGTGATATGATTAAGTTTCAATTAAGTTGCAGAAAATTTAATGGATAACACTTATTGTGTTCTGATGCTCCTTATCTATCCTCAAGGCTTATTTGGCTTTCTCCAGATTACCCCAATTTGACTTTGACCCCCTGGTTTTGGTTAAAAACTCTAATGACAGAACATATTTTTTGAAAAATTTTAAGATATTTCTTTTCAAATCTACAAACATATGTGAGGTTGAACGTTGGACTTACATGCCACGCAAGTCGGTCTTACAGGCCTGTCATTCAGGATGTTTAAAGGACTTATACGATTGCCTCCACCCTTGTAGTTCTGTAATTAACCCTCATGTTTGTATTTTCTCAATAAAAATTTGTGAACATGTTGAATAAACATTTGAAATTTAAGTAGTTCACATCAGTTCTTTGTCATTCCTTAAAAAAAATGATTCATTTAGGGTAACCAAAGACCAACAAGCTTATGTATGACTGGATAATCACCTTTCTGCCTATCATTTGAAAAGATTTATCTAGGAACATGCATAGACAACAATGTAACTCTACATAAATTTTAGCATTTTCTTTAAGTTTATATCACCTTAGATTTTACATATCATGAGAAAGCAACCATACATGTCAATGACTGTAATAAGAGCCTTTTTAGCCTAATAAATCCATATGATTGGCTAAGTAGTCAATGTACTATCATTTCCCTTAATATTCAGTTTAATATTCAGTCACCCCAATTTCTCTTAATTGTCAGGTAAATGGGTGTTCTGTTTGACCACAAGTGGTCAACAGGACCAAACATACATGTGAATATATGTCCTTTCAAAGTCAGAGCTATTGACATAATTTTAAGTGAAGGAATAAGAAACAAGTTACAATTGCCCCAAATGCTTTCAGTTTTCTGGTTAATGGCTATCCTTTTAATCTTTGCAGATTGCAGGACCAAACATACATTGGTGTATGTCCTTCCAACTGAGCAAATGACATAATTTTCAGCAAAGATAACTACCTGAGACTTTTCATTGAAAAATCCTTCTTTTAAGCTTCTTTAAAGCTTGAACTGAATAATCTTATCATGCCTCTACACCATTAACAACATGCTCATGTTTTGGTTCAAAATATAGTATTTATGCATAATTCATTAGAAAATTCATTTTACCACTTAATTTTGTCATAAAATACATTTTGACATAAACAGTTGCAGCACATAGTCAAATCTTAATCAAACATAACATCATCAAGACAAATAGACAGTACACACATTCAAAGTCTATTCTATCATAACAACATTAGAAGATCAGATAAAACACATATTCAACCAATTAAGCAGTGATGTCAGATAAGCATTTTAGCAGATAATTCATAACAAGACTACTTATCTTAACATCACAAACACACATTAACTAATAAACATGCAAACATATTAATCAATTCAATCATGTCAATTTTTGCACACATAATCAGTCAAAGAACATAACGATCAACATATTCAATAGCATACTCAGTATCACACTCAAGCATATTCACATAACATTCAATTTGTGAAACCTCTAAACAAAGTAATCAATTAGCACATAGAGGTATACAACAAAGCACACATCCTTAATCAGATTTCATCAGAGTTGATCATTCCCAGGGCTTTCAAAAGAAAGTTGAACCTGGTTCTATCAAGTGGTTTGGTGAATAGGTCAGCCAAATTGTCACTTGTATCAACTCTTTGTATTTCAATCAAACCTTTTTCACTACAATCTCTGATGAAATGATGTCTGATTTCAATGTGCTTAGTCTTAGAATGTTGAACTGGATTCTTATTAGTAAAATATGCAGCAGTATTATCAATAATTATAGGGGTGTTCAGAAAATTCAAACCATAGTCCAGCATCTGGTTCTGGTTCTGAATCCATAGAACTTGTGCACAGCAAGCAGATGCAGTAGCATATTCAGCTTCTGTAGTTGAGATTGAGACAGTTGTTTGCTTCTTGCATTGCCATGACACTAGCCTTTCTCCCAAGAATTGACATCCTCCTGATGTTGACTTTCTGCTCATATTGCAGCCATCATAATCACTGTCTGTGTAGGCAATCAGATCAAATGATTGATTCTTTAGATACCAAATTCCTAAATCTGGTCTTCCATTCAAATATCTGAATATTCTTTTAATAGCATTCATGTGGGAGACTCTTGGACTTGACTGGAATCTTGCACACACACATGATATCTGGTCATGTAGCAGTCAGATACATCAGAGATCCAATTTTTGCTCTATATTCATGTTCATCTACAGGCTCCCCCTTTTCATCTGCAATCATCTTTTCCTTGGTATCCATTGGAGTTGAAGCAGTTTTGTACTCATGACAGTTGAACTTGTTCAAGATGTCCTGCACATACTTATTTTAATGAATGAAGATCCCTTCAGCCTTTAGTTGAACTTGTAATCCTAGAAAGAAGTTCATTTCTACCATTGAACTCATGCTGTATTTGGACTTCATTACCCCTTCAAACTCCATACACATTTGTTCATTTGTAGAACCAAAGATGATATCATCAACATACACTTGTAACAGAAGCAAGTCTGATCCCTTTCCTTTGTAGAAGACTGTCTTGTCAATGGCTCCTCTTTTGAAACCATTTTCAATAAGATGATTTGACAGCTCATCATACCATGCTCTAGGAGCCTGATGCAATCCATAAAGGGCTTTGTTTAGCTTATACACCCTGTTTGGATACAAAGGATCCTCAAAACCTGGAGGTTGAGCTACATACACGTCTTCATCTATCTTTCCATTTAGGAATGCAGACTTAACATCAAGCTGGAACACCTTAATGTTCTTTGAGGCAGCATACGCACGAAATATCCTGATAGCTTCAAGTCTTGCTACAGGAGCAAAGACTTCCTCAAAGTCTATTCCTTCCTCTTGAAGACATCCCAGAGCTACAAGTCTAGCTTTGTTCTTAATCACCAAACCCCTCTCATCCCTTTTATTCCTAAAAACCCATTTGGTTCCTATTGCATATATGTCAAATGGCTTATCAACAAGATCCCACACATGTAGATCTCTAATCTGTGCCAATTCTTCCTGCATAGCCTCCACCCAACTATTGTCTTTCAGTGCTTGAGCAATATTCTTAGGTTCTATTTGGGATAGAAACAGGAGTAAAGATAGATGTTTGCAAATTCTGAGTGACTTCTTGCAACTCTTTCATGCAAATCTCCAATGATGTTTTCAGAAGGATGATTCTTTTCCACATAAGGAGTTTGAACAATCATATCTGTAGACACAGTTGTGTCAAGATTTGACTCATTGAGTTCTGGTTCTTCAATGATCAAATCAGTCTCTGCATCATGAAATTATGGTGCTTCATCATTATGTTGTCCTGAAGTAGATGCACCATTGTTTCCAATATTTAGGCTTTCAAATAAATGCTGAAATCTTGCAGTAGATGCAGCTTCTTTTTCACTTGCTTGGTTGCTTGAGTCTTCCTTATTCTGAACTTGATCATTCTGAACATCTTGATTATCTTCTTGAGCTTGTTCAACAATATCATTTGAGGAATTCTTCACAAAGGTATATTCCTCTTCTTTTCTAGCAACCTTTTTCCACAATTTTTCTAAGTCCAGTGGTTTCTTTTTTTTTATCTTCAATTACACTGGTCTTGTAGAATGAATCATCAAAGTCTTCAGGATAAATCTTGAAAGACCTTATTAACTTTTCATGATCAAACAGCCATGCTGCACCATCAACTGTATTGAATTGATTCTCATTATAAATGATGTCAGATAATTTTATGACACTCAAATGGTCTTTCACATATACTCTGTAAGCTTTTGAGTGTGTAGAATATCCAACAAAGAAACAATCTCGAGACTTTGTTTGAAACTTGTTCAAATAATCTCTAGTGTTCAAAAGAAAACATTTACATCCAAAGGGCTTGAAAAACTTGATATAAGGCTTTCTGTTGTGGAATATTTCATATGGAGTCTTGTTATGCCTTTTGTTTACAAGCACCCTGTTCTGAACATAGCAAGCAGTGTTTATTGCTTCAGCCCAAAAGGTAACAGGCAGATTAGCATCTGCTAACATGGTTCTTGCAGCCTCAATTAAAGTTCTATTTCTTCTTTCTGCAACACCATTTTGTTCAGGAGTTCTAGGAGCTGAGAATTGTTGAAGTATTCCTTTTTCTGTACAAAATTCTTGCATAACTCCATTCTTGAACTCAGTATCATTGTCACTTCTCATCATTTTAACCTTCTTATTCAACTTGTTCTCAATCATTGTAACACAACCCTTAATCAACTCTGCAGTCTCATATTTGGTACTTAGGAAATAAACCCATGTATATTTTGAATAGTCATCAATGATCACAAGACAGTATCTTTTCTTTCCTATACTTGGCACACTCATAGGACCAAAAAGATCCTTGTGAAGTAATTCAAGTATTTGATCAATTGAATTGATGAGCTTAGGCATATGAGTAGATTTTTGTTGTTTTTCCTTTTGACATGAATTACAATGATCTTCCAATTTGAACTCTCTTGTAGGTAAGCCTATGACATGCTCACCTTTGACAAGTCTATTCATGTTCTTTAAGTTCACATGACACAGTTTCCTATGCCACATGTTGGACTCATTTTCAGTGGCTTTGGAAACAAAACATGCACCCCCTCTTGAAACAGCTTCTTTCATATTCAGTTCATACAAGTTGCCATTTATTGGTGCCATCATCATAATCATTTCAGGTGGAATGACAAACTCAGGTTTTAAGATGAAACAGTGGGAATCATTAAAACTGACTTTGTATCCCTTGTCACACATTTGTGATATACTCAGTAGATTATACTGAAGACCTTTAACATGAAACACATTATCAAAAGAAACCTTTCCATTTCTTAAGATTCCTTTCCCCATAATCTTTCCACCATTTTCATCACTCCCAAATGCTACAGGTCCTTCATACTTTTCTTCATAATTAACAAGTGATCTTTTGTCACAAGTCATGTGCCTAGAACATCCACTATCCATATACCATATTTCATTTAGAGGAGTGGACTGTTCCTGCACAAAAGAAAGAGTTTGATTAGTTGAGTGATGAAGTGCAAGCTTCTACAGCTTGCAGCTCATCAATTTCAGTTTCTTTGACAGCTTGGGAAGTGAGTGTTGTTGGTTCTGAATCTTCATGAGTGACTTCTAAGTTGTCTGAATTATCAGTTTCATAACCACACTCTCTTGGGGTTTTAACAAGTGATGTTGAGGTCTGTAATTCAGCTGAGTCAGTGTTATACTCTTTGATCACATAATCTTTCTTTTCAGAGTAGTCTCTCACATCAGCAACTATCTCAACTTTAGTTTCAGTCTTGGGTTTCCAAAGGAAACCATGTGGTTCATATCCATGTTTTAGCAAAAACTTCTCATCACCAGTGAGTTCTGTTGGTTTCTTTCTAGGATATGCACCTTTTCTTCTTGTCTTCTCACTGCTTAATGATTATTGAGATTCATCAGATTTGCCTGATTGAGTATCTTGTTTGATTCTCAATGGCTGATAGTTCTTTTTGGTCAATTTCTCATGCTTCTTAGGAGATTTACTTCTCCTTGCTGATTCTGTCACTTGCTTCTTTGTCTTTACTTCAGCTTTCTTCTCAATCCTTGTCTCCTTTTCAGATTTCTTTTCTTCTCTTGTCAGGTCCCTCGATTTCAGCTGGATCTTACTTAATCATGTCATAAATCACACAGATTATTGTGCCGACGAGAGAGTTAATGACGGGTTGCTATATTTAGAAAGATATCCGTTTGTTAAAGGCGAAATCAATAACAAACATACGGTTGCAATGAATAATCAAAGGTAGAAAGCACACACAGGATTCACTCAAAAGATTTCCATCTATATAATTTTCATCATACAAAGTGGATAATCGATTTAGGGTTTTAGGAATCCTAGGACAGCCGTCACACGATATATTCTATCTCAATAAATGTGTTTGTCTATCCTTTTTCGTGTTTGTTTTTGGAGGCGTGACCTAAACATTCTATTTATAGGCCTGCCAACCTAGGACAGCTGTCATTCCTTCTAGAAACCCTAAATACAATCATACATATTCAAATTACATATTCAAAATAAACTAAGTGTAAAACAAGTCTTCCGGGTAGGCTTTTAATAAATCTTCATTTTCCGAGTACGCTGTGTACTCTGCCATCCTTCAGGACTTGATAACATAGAAGTGTGCTCAAAATCAGTTTCCCGGTAGACTTTACTTGAAGAGTATTTTACCAAGTAAAATACTCATCGGGTAGACTTCAGTCTTCTTGGCTTTGTCAAACTTTGCCCAACAAATCCTTACGAGCAACCTTTTTCTTCAATGATCCATTTCAGCTCTTTGCTATAAAATAACTTATTAGCAAAGTGTACTCGGGAGTACTGTTCCTTGCTTGAGCTGAACCTTGCCCGATATTACTTAGAGATATTCCTTTAGATCATCAAGCATACTTGGACCATACTTATTGATGAATACCTTGCCCGGTCTTCCAATCACTTGGCTTCTTGGACTTGGTTAACCAAACCATACTCGGAAGAGTAATATACTTGGCTCTGAAGAACAGACTTGCTTGATAAAGTGAACCTTGCCCGGATTTACATAACTAGTGAACCTTGCTCGGCAATACACTAATTTGCAAACCTTGCTAGGATAACCACTAAAGAAGACTACTTGAAGTAAACCTTGCCCGGTAGACAAAATATCATACCCGGCTAAGTAAAACCTTGCTCGGATGTCTAAGGTGTGCCCGGATCCATACTTAGCGAATTTTGAGGAGGTTGACAAGATTCCAATCTTCCATATACTTCATTCTGGTCAAATCTTTGACTCAACAATCTCCCCCTTAGGTCAATTGTTTGACTCAACAATCCCCCCTAGATTGGAACACCTCAACTGACCCAAAACATTTCTATGGTTACTTACACTTAGCAAAAATACACATCAAATCAAAAATCAAAATTACATATTCAAATAACATAAGCAAATTACATAATCAGAAAGTTGTCTGAAGACATTACAAAACAAAGCCTATTCTATTGATCTTGTCTCTTTTTGCATTATGAATGGCTTGTCTTCGATTGATTATCTCTGAAGCAACTTTCATCTTGAAAATATTAAGGGCTTGGTAGTGAGTGTGACTTTCTGGTATAGCCAAGTCCCTTATATCCATCAAGTCTTCATTGTGCAGGCATGTCAAGTCTTCATCTTTCTTAATGATCCCCAGAATTTTTCCATCCGAATTCCTCAGTACAAAATGATTAACATTCTCTTTGAATTCAATTTCAGCTATAATCCCATTTTTCTGTACTGTGTAATTGGGGCGTCTCATTCTTCTTCCCAGACTTATACATGTATTCAAGTTGGACAATGGATTCTCATCTCTGAAGGTCATCTGAAAGTCTCTTTCAGCTATGTCCATTCTTTTCAGCTTTGCAGTCCTTTTTGACTTGTGAGACTGAATCAACCTCCAGCTCCTCTTTTCTTTTAAGAATTTGAATCCTTTTCCAGCTTCTTCATACAAGTATTTTGAAAGATCATTCATCTGTCTACCTGCCAATCTGCTTCTGTCTCTGTAATCATACAATCTGAAAGTGGCCATTCTATCCAACTGTTCTTCATTGTAGTCACGAAAATCACTCCTAACCACAATCTCTCTTAGTAATCTGCTTTCCATAATCACTTTTAAAGATTCAGTAACTGAGTCAAAGTACAGTTCCCTAGGAAGATCCACATCAGACTGTGGTCTTGTTGTTCTTTGTTGTGCAGAACTGCTTGACTCACATCTTCCTCCTTGACCTCTTCTTCCTTGTGGAACTCTTCTTGAAATAGGAGGTCTGAAGGGAATGAACTTCTTTGGTATTGCAGGCCTCAAGTTAAAGACATTAATGTATATAGCCTCAACCATCTCAGTTGGTAGATTGGCAAGTTCAACAACATTGTGTCCTGCTGCTTTAAGTTCTTTTAACATTTTATCCATGCCAGGAGTTCTTGCCAATCCAGCAGGTACAAACCTACCATTAGCTTGGGTTCTCTCCTTCCCTTAAGGCTTTCTCCCATTCATTCTTTTTAATATAAAAGAGGTATTTCAAATCCTCCTTTTCCAAGACATTGAAGTCTGCTTCAGTAATTCCTCTTTGATTTATCATTATGTTTCTTAGAATGTTTATTAGTTCTTCATTTTCCCAAGGGAGAAATGGTTCATTCTCAGGTTCAGGCTTAGGTTCCTCTGGGATGGGTGTTTCAACAGTAGGCACTTCATCTGGTTATTCCTTTTCAGCCTGTTTCTTTTGTTTCTCCCTCAAAGTTTGGATTCTTCTCTTCTTTGCTTGAGGTTCATTAGTTGCTTCAGCTTGTTTGGTAGAGCTCTCAGCTTGGACCCTTTTCAATTTTTCTTTTCTTTTCAGTTTGTTGTATTGGTCCAACACTGATTCTTTGGATAAATGTTCAACAACCTCAGGCTTCATACCTCTTTCCAGCAGGTATCCACACATTCCTCCAGCAAGTTTCTCATTTTCTTTTACACACTTCTCAATCACCTTCTCTCTCTCTGTTATACAGATCTTGTAGTTTGTCAAAGTTTAGGTTAGACAGATCTTTTTCTGAATGATTGTGCATTCTGAGATATTTCCTGAATTTCTGACTTTCCCTATTTTTCTCTTCCAACTTTTCCTTCAGGGCATCTCTCTCTTTGTCAAGTCTCATCTGCAACTGATCATCATCAAGATCAGCCAGTGAATCAAAACTTATGCAATATCTTCTTAGTTTTTCAATCAAAGAATTTTTCCTTTTAGCATCCCTCATACTCAACTCAATGTTTGTCCTCTGTTCCTCAGTCATTGTGACTTGAGGGGACACAACATTAGTATATTTCACATTCATTTCCTGATCATTCTCAGGGTCATTATCATTATCATCAGAATCTTCAGATTCATCCTCTTCTTCAGTTAAATCATTCATGGTATCAATTTTTGGTTCATCAGAAGGTGGATGATCTGGTTCATTTCTGGTTGGCATATCAGGAACACCTGGAATCTTTTGTCCTGGTCGTAGTGTCTGCAGTGGTATTGCTCTGATTGGGCTATCATCATTGTCACTATCATTATCAGGAGTCTCAACATAGTATTTGTTCTTTTCATCCCATCTCCCTTTCTTTACAGACTCAGTACCTTCATCTGACATGAATGTTTCTGGTCGATCCCTTTTCCTTGAATACTTCTTTCCATACTTGGGATCATCCACATACTCCCATTCATCAGGATTTTGTCTAATGTCATCTTTGATCTGTTGAGCCCATTTCTGTGCAGCCATTGAGGCCATGGACTCAACAATTTCTTCTTCAGCCATCATATCAGTATTCAGATTTACTGGTTCAGCAGTCTCATTTGACTTTCAGTTTGAAACATGCTGACCACCATAGCTAGGGAGTTATCAACTTCCTCATCTCTTCTCAACTCAATCAAGGCCTCTATCACTTCTTGATCAGCCACTTCTTCAATGAATTCCTTTGCAAATTTGGCTTGATTGATCAAGTTTTCCTGCTCTGCCAACTCTACAGGGTCCATAGTTTGGGCCAGTATTTCTCTGTCCCTTGTTTCTCTCAAAATGTTTTCTTGTTCCCTTAGAGCAGCAGCAGCAGCTTCATTATCTTCTCTAAAGAAAATATCCTTTTCTGGATATGCCTTAACAGGCTATTCTTCTGTAACCTTTGCCTTACCCTTCTCAATCCTTCTCCTCACATCCTCCTCATCTTCAGACTGTACTTCCAGTTCTGGGTCATGCTCTTTTCTCTTGGAAGTAGCAGCATTTTCATCAATGATTTCTTCAGTTTGAGCATCAGTGACATAAGTCTGAACATCAGTAGCTATGTCAGTTAAGACATTAGTAGCAATTTCAGCAGCTACATTCTCCTCAACATTTGTCTTTTCAATCTCATTCAATATCTCAACATTCTCTACATTCCTTTCCACATTTCTCATTTCATCAATATAGTCATAATCTTGTTCTGCACCCTCAGACATATCTCCTTCATACTCTTCTTCATCCAAAATTCTCCTCTCCTCACTACTTTCCTCTCCATCATCATACATATTCATAATAAGCTTTAAATTGTCTGTAGTCTCAACAACTGCTACAGTCTCTTCAACATTCACGTTTGAGACAGTTGGCCTAGATTCATTCTCCCCCTGTTTTGGGGCAGCTGAGGTCTTCTCAATCTCCTGCACCAGGGCTTGAATTCTCATGTTAGCTTGAACCAACTTCTCTAACAACATCACATTTTCATTGGTCACCTCCTCATTTCTTCTTTTCAATTCAGCATTCTCTAACATCAAATCTAGATTTCTCTGGAACAGGTCTGTGTTAGTGAGTGGTGATGTGGGTGGTGTTGTGAAGAATGTTCAAGTTGCTCAAGATGCTCCCCCTAAACAGGTGCATCAATATCCATAGCTACTCCAGCTCCTCCTCCATCTCCATCAATATCACCATTTTCATCATCAGAACCATCATCATCACTCTCAACATCATCTCCTCCTTCCTCCTCTGAGCTTAACTCATGCATAGGCATCACAACCAAGTCATGGTTCAACAACTATGGCAATATCTCAAACGGGACATTTGAGTTGTACACATTTGAAACACCTGGATTCTTGATTCTTCTGTATGTATCAGGGTTTTGCAACATGTGTATAGTTCCAACAGTGGGTAGATCTTGGAGTTCACTATTGAAGATTAGCTGTAGGAACCTTGGATATTGTGAAAATCTCTTCTTTTCTGCCTTCTTCAGGTTTCTTACTAATCCTTCAAATATCATCTTTGAAAAATTGAAGGGCAGATCATATATAATCCCAACTGTGGCATTTGCCAAGTCGTGACTCATCAAGGTCCATGATCCCTTCCTTGGAGCAAATCCGTGTATAACATGGTGAATAAGATATCTGTACAGCATAGGGAACATACCCTTCTGAAACTGTCCATCATGAACATTTCCTTGATAACCCATTGTCTCTTCAAATATTTTCATCAGGTGGGGTGTGCTGAAGTTTATTGAGTTGTGATAACCATCATTCAACCGGAGACATCTTCTTATCATTCTCTCTGTAATATGTATCTCTTGTCTAGCCACGGTTGCCTCGATTCTTTTACTATTTATGTCCTCATCAAGTTCTGCAGATCTCCAGAAATCCAAGGAGTGATTTCTGTAAATTACAGGGCTTTCAGTGAACGCGAAACTGACATTGGACCGAGCCATCCAAGTTATCATCCTAGCCATCGGCTCATTGTCAGGTGTGACTTGTAGAAGTGCACACATATTATGTTGTGGTTCGAAGACATACTTGGGTTCATCGTCTGCCATATCTGAATCACATAAACAAACATATTCAAAGTGAAATTAGTCATAAAGTTCAGTACTTTAGATAATTTCAAGGTATAAAAATGAAGAAGAAAGAAAAGAGAGAAAATCATCAAGAACCTGTTCTTCGACAAATTTATAACCTAAACACATAAACAGAGTATTAGTAATCATATACATAATCAAAGCCCATTATAGTCTAATCGTGGTCGAAAAACATATTAATGTTGCTTACCGAGTCGGAATTAGAGGGCTAATTAAATTTAGGGTTAGGAATAATAGAATGTGATAAGTCGGTTTGGGTTTCTTTGAGAGTAAGCAGTTTGCAGTGGAAGGAGAGAGAGGGAAAAATAATGTTGAAAATTTTGCCTAACTCCCTCTTATATACCTTTTGAAAGTGGGTTTTAAATGCTTTTCGTCATTTTGTGAATTATTAGCTGTCAAAAGTAACATTATCCACTTGATATTGAAAACAATATTTATCTTTTATGTTAATAAAACCTTACTCGGAATTATTCTTTTCAAAGTCTACTCGGTATACATCCACTTACAAAGCTTACCCGGTCAAACTTTGCTTGGAAAATTTTCATTTTTGAATATACAAGGTTTGCCCGAATCCTTCTATTTAGAAACCTTGCACGATCAAGCTAATTAATTTAGAGTTAAGACATAATGAAGAAAGCTTACCCGAAATACAAGATTTCTTGAGAAATTAATCATAAGGCAAATAATCAAGTATAATCATCAAATAAACATCCTTAATAGGAATCAATTAAGATCCCCATATACATTTATTCAATTCAAATTAAATGATATGATCTAGCATAATCCCTAATGAAATAATAATCATAATCAAACAATCATACTCAAAACATATACATTCAAGCATACTTGAAAACATAGTGTGCCCGAGCAACCATTCAAGAGAATAGTGTACCCGAACACCTTTCTAATGCAAAGTATACCCAAATAACCTTCATATAGTATAAAGTGTACCCGGAAAAGGATTTCTAGCAGACAGTGTACCCGGAAAGTTAAGTTTTGAAATTACCAAGTATATTGAGGGAACAAAAGTGTACCCGAAATACAAAGTGTGCCCGGAAAACAATGTTTTCCCGAAAACACTTGTAATTTCAAAGAAATCATAATCACACATATCACATAGCATGCTCGGAATGAAATTAAAACACATAAACATTTAAGTGTGCTATTGTCTAAAATTTCAAATAGCTTGCACGAAAATCCTATGTTAGCACTAAGCTTGCTAGGATAAACATATTCAATCATCAGGTATGCCTTTACTCAAGGGATTTCAACATGTCAAACCATACCCGAAAAATGTCAAACCATACCCGAAAAACTAAGTTCATAAAGTTTGCTTGGAATCACAATCAGCATATAACATGCATAGCTTGCTCGAAATAAGAATTTCTTGTTAAAAGCTAGCTATAACAACACATAATCATCTCAAGACTTCAAGCTTGCTCGGGAAATGAGTACAACAGTGTACTCTACCCGGAAAGTGTAAGCACTTCAAAACATGCCCGAAAATCATAAAGTTAGTCAAAAATGACTAAGCTTACCCGGAAAGGTCATAAATCATCAAAATGATACTTTAAACCATCAAAATCAATTGAAAAAGGAACAAACTCCTCAATCTTGATATCCTGTCTGTCAAGTTAGCTTTTGACAAAGATAACCTTTTCCATAATCATAGGTTCTTCATCACTTCTTTCTCTAACCCTTGACTATCTCTTTTCATATTCTTCTATAGTTTCTACTTCTCTAACATCCAGTACTTCATGACTAGAGAAGACTGGATAAACTGGGATAAAGTTTTCTGATTCAACTTCTTCAGTTATTCTCTCCTTTTTGTTTTGCTTTAGCCTTTCCAACACAGCCTTGCTTGGTGGCCTGACTGCATTGTAGCTTATCTTCTTCTTTTCACAAATGTCAAAAGATACCTTTTCTCTTTTCATCTTATCATTTTGTTTCTTCATTCTTGGTGGAACTGGTGGATACTTTGGAAGTTGATCAACAGACTCTGGTTTCTTGTATTTTCTTCCTCTTTCAGCAGCTTTGATTTCCTCTTCAGTAATTTGATTACTCAAATCACTCAAGTCATCTTGATCCAAATCAATTGACTCAAGGTCATCTTCAGAGACTTGAACTCCAATTGACTTTTCTTCTTTCAATTCTTTCTTCACAACAAACTCTCCTTCTTCACTCACCTCAACATTCTTATACAAATCTACAAGTTCTTCTTTGTCTTGAGAAACATCTATGAATTGTTGTAGATATGCATTTCTTTTCTCCTTATCAACTTTTGGCATAAAGTTGTTGTTGAATGGTGGTGGTACTTCTTTGTACTTGTCTTCTTCCTTAACTTGATTTAAAATTCCAAAGATGTTTCTAGTGGAGATCAAGTTCTTTAAAAATTCATTATCAGCTTGTATTTTTGTGTTCTATACTTTATCTTCTATAACCATTTTCTTCAACCCATCTATTTCAGTTGTGAACCTCATCTGAGCTCTGTAGCTGTTTATACAGTCCTCTTCCAAACTTTTCATTCTTTCCTCACTTATCAATTCACTTGCCTCATATGTATTGATGGTACTTTGTTTCCTAAAACAATCACTTTCCAGCTTGCCTACTTTTGTTTTCAATTCATTGATAAGTTCATATAAATCAACAGTAGTAGCAGATTGTACTTGAGATGAGGATGGAGTTTCTTTCTCAATTATAGCCATGAATGCCACATTTGCTCTCTTGATATCATCTGCAATGTCTTCTTCATGATTTCTCCAATCAAAGTTACCTACATGTTGTGTAGTCACTGCCACATTTCTTTGGTTTCTTGGTTTATTTTGGTTGGCTGGAACAGTGTTGTTTGGAACATTTTGAACTGCTTGAAGGTTCTGATTATTATTCATTTGAAAACCTTGATTCTGAGGCACCCCTTGATTAAGATTATTCATTTGAGGCTGAAAGTTATTGAAGTTGGGATTGTAATTGTTGTTTGGATTGAAGTTGTTGTTGAAGTTTTGGTTGTTGTTTCTTTGCTGATTCTGCTGGTATTGCTGCTGACCTCTTGGTTGTTGATTTTGGAATTGATTCATCTGATAATTTCTTGGCAAGTTACATTCTCTTGCAAAATGTCTTGGCTGTTGGCAATTGTAGCAGATTGCCTTTGACTTGTCAAATCCAATCCTCTCATTAGGACCAAAAACCAGAGATCTACCAGTTCTATTATACAACCTCTTACTTCTCAAAGCTAACATGGCAGCTTGCCACTTCAAATCCATGTCTTCTAAATCATCTGCATCAATTTGCTCTAAATCATCTTGTACCACACTTGTGTGAATTAGATTCTTTGCAACAAATGCATTATATGAATCAGTAAACACAGACAGCAATGCCTGTGTTTCATTTCCACCACTAGAGTGAGGTACATTCTCACTTGCCATTGAGTCAGTATCAGTGTCATCAATCAGTTGCACATTGAATCACTGCTGATTTCCTTGATTACTTGTGCTACCACCAATAAAAGACTTTGGAGTATCAACATTGTGCTCAACTGGTTCTTCAATAATGGGAATTTGTTGTTGATTCTTGGTAGTCAAATTTCCCATGGGTGTAATCAATGCATTTGAAACATTGAAGCATGGTCTTTCTTCTTTAGTCATTTCATTCTCTAACATCTCCAGTTCTGCAGCCTGAAGGAAGCATATCACATCATCCAATTTCAAGTCATTGAAATTATGCTTCTGAAGGATGAACTTGCAAGCAGTATACCATTCTTTTGGCATTGAGTTGAGTAACTTTGTGTTTAAATCAAAGTCAGTCATGACATAATCAGTTGTCCTCGACTCATTCACAATACCTAAAAAGTGTTCAAGTATTGATTTTAACCTTTCTCCTTCCTTATACTTGAACCTTTCCAACTGTTGCTTCAATCTTTGCTTCTTTATGTTCTTCAGTTCAGTATTCCCTTCATACATCTCAAGGATGGCATCATACATTTTCTTGGCAGTTGTGTGATGTGACACCTTGGTTAAAATATCCCAAGACAATCCTAGCTTAATCATAGCTAAGGCTCTGTCATCCACCTTTCTCATTCTTTCTCTTAGAGCTGCAGTTCCAACTGTATTTGCACCTTCTTCAGCTGCAGCTTGTGGACCATTCTTGATGGAGATCCACATATCAACATCATTGTAGCACACTGCTGCTTCAAAAAGCACTTTCCACTTGGTAAATTTTTCCTGTCCATACAATCTTGGTATCTTGTTAGTAGACACCTCTTGTTCCTCATATCCAGACATTTTCAAAGACTTAAAAAAATCAGTTTCTTAGTAAAAATCAAAGTTTTAAAAATAATCAGATCTGAAAATAGGTTGTTCAGATCTGATGTGTCTGATATGATTAGAGCAAGATTTAGATATAAAGATTAAAGCTTTAATTGAAATAAGGAAGAGAAAAAACCGGTATATTGTAGATCTGGAAGAAAAATGAAGAACAGAGCTGCTGACGTCACGAATCAATGGAACAGTGGTCTGCTTACGTCATCTTTCTTCAAATCTTCAATCAGCAACAAGAATCTTTCCAAAATATCAGCAACAAGCTCTGATACCACTTGTCAGGTCCCCGATTTCAGCTGGATCTTACTCAAATCATGTCATAACTCACACAAATAGATGTGTTGACAAGGGAGTAATGACGGGTTGCTATATTTAGAAAGTTCACCGTTTGTTAAAGGCGGAATCAATAACAAACATATGGTTGCTTAAAACGTATTCAAAGGTAATCAACACAAACAAGATTTACTCAAAAGATTTCCATTTATATAAATGAATCATACAAAGTGGATAATCGTTTTAGGGTTTCTTGATAAGGAAGGTTTTCAGCCGTCAAACATAAAATTCTTTCTTAATAAATGTGACTGTCTACCTTGTTGTGTTTTTTTGTGTGTTTCCAGGTGTGCCCTAAATTATTCTATTTATAGGCCTGACACCTGTGGACAGCTGTCATTCCTTCTAGAAACCCTATCCGATAATACATATTAAAATTACATATTCAGAATTATTCTAAATGTAAAACAAGTCTTCCGGGTAGGCTTTGCTTCAATCTTGTCTTTCCGAGTATGCTCGGCCATCCTTCATAACTTGTTAAAATAGAAGTGTTCTCGGGATCAGTTTCCGGGTAGACTTTACTTGAAGAGTATTTTTCCAAGTAAAATACTCACCGGGTAGACTTCAATCTTCTTGGCTTTATCAGACTTTGCCCGACAAATCCTTACGAGCAACCTTGTTCTTCAATGGTCCTATCAACTCCTTATTAGCAAAGTGTGCTCGGAGGCACTTTACCTTGCTAGAGTTGAATCCTGCCCGATGATACTTGTGATACTTCATTAAACAGTGGGCATACCCGGACCATCTTTATTAATGAATACCTTGCGCGATCTCCAAATACTTGGTTTCTTGAGCTTGGTTAGCCTAAAGCTTACTCGAAAGTGAACTTTACTTGGCTATGAAGAACAAACCTGCTTGATAAAGTGATCCTTTCCCGGACTTGCATATATTAGTGAACCATACCTGATAATGCACTAGTTTGAAAACCCTGCTCGGATATTCACTAAAGGAGTCTTAGTGAAGATAATTCTGCCCGATAGACAAAATATCGTACCCGGCTAAGTAAAAGCATGCTCGGAGGTCTGAGGTGTACCCGAATCCATACTTAGCGAATTCTAAGGAGGTTGAGAAGATTCCAATCTTTCATCTGATCAGTTTTGTATCAAATCTTGACTCAACAACACATTTGAGTTTGCGGGGTTTTCACAACTGGAAGTGGTTTTCAGTATATACTTTCCATATATATATATACAAATTTATATATTATTTAATATTATCTAATAATAATAAGTTTTATAAAATTATATTTTAAATGCGGGAATCTTTATTATTTTATATCTTTATACTCATTACGTTTTTAAAATTGTTTTCCGGTTCGGTTGGTTTTTTCGGTTTTGTGTTAATCGGTAAACCGGTTAACGTTTTCTATAAAGTTGAGTTTTTTATTTTTTTGAATAATTTAAATGTGAAGATACACAAGTTTTATAAGTTATTTTATTATAATATTTCATTTCGTATTTTTGTTATTAATTTCACACAACTAGAAATTTATACGTTTTCGTGTCGGTTTTATCGACACAAACCGTCAAGGACCAAGTCTTCATCATCTTGCCCTCAATATATACATTTAATTATGTAAGGTATATATATCTTTGGATTTTAGGGGCTGTTTTAAAACAGTTCCTAAAACCATTGTAGGTTCGCGTTAAAAATCGTATTTTTCAACCGTTAAAGCTACCGACAAGCGATTTAAGCCATATTAAACACATATAACACTTTGTACCCATATATCTAACATATAAGTTGAACCATATATACGTAATAATTAAATACTTAATACAAAAATCAAATCTTTTTGAAATTTGCAAGTCTAACATGCACAAGTTCTAACTTACTAGTTTTAGCAATATATGGACATGTCATTTTCACTAAAGCGAACATGAGCATGATACTCTAAATTTCCAGATTCTAAGCCACGTTTTATCATGCCCATTTCAACTTTTTTGATGCCAAAAATTAACTTTAAACATATTCCTTTTTATTGTACTAAAATCCAATGTAGAACATGCATATTCTTCCAATCATTGGGTGTCATATTATCCTCATTCTCTTCATCATTTGATCAATCAATTTCTATGCATGTCATGAAACAACACTTTTCTATTTTCATCTGGCAAAAATCAATATTTATTGTATTATACTAACATGTATCCTAAGCATCAAAACTTTCTTCAACAAGTATATCTTTCAATAAAGTTTCTATTATTAGTAACTTCAATGAGTTAAGCAATTTTGTAATTCATCAAATGCTTTGCATGTTATCATTTATCATAATCATAATTATTTCATAACAATCTTCCAAGTATTTACATGCTAGGCATTTAAATCAATACTCAACTAACAATGGTTTAGCAAAAAGTTTCCTTATTTAACAAGTTGTTCAATGCACGTTTATATAACATGTTTTTGCTTTCTAATATGAGCTATAATTCCTTGATGCATGTATTCATGTATTTTTTACATAGATTAATCAAATTTCTTACTCATTTCACCTAAACATTGCATGCATGTCTTTATATTTCATGTTACATTTTAATAATGCAACATATAACCACTTTTACCAAGTATTTCTTATCATGTGACTATTGCATGCACCAACATTATAAATTAGATAACAATATATATATATATATATATATATATATATATGTAATTGTTTAATATTCTTCTTTATTACATGTTTACAAGATCCTCAAAAGACACACAATACCCAACTTTAACCAATTATGCATTCTCTTCAATCAAGATTATAATTTATTATACAATACCTACTTGCATGTACTTGTCTTTCTCTCTCTCGATTCTCTTTCTTTTACAATCATGACCCATCAACATCTTTTATTATCATATTAATACTTTATGCAATGTTTAATTTTTGAAAAATGCAATATAGTAAAGTCATCTCTATTATGTAGGTGTGTATGCGGGTTTTGAGTCCCTACACACACCCACAAACACTTACGATTTTGGATACCCACACACACATGTATAAACTTTTTAGTCCTTAACTTGAGTTTTTAGTTTATTACTTCAATGTGTGAAACATTGTTATTGCTACATTTGAAAGGAATGAACATTATATGGCTTCAACCATAGGTTTTTGGATGGAAAGAAGTTATTAATAGTATAACAAAAAAGAATCTTGAGCTTCCTATGTTGGACTCGATCTGCCCAAGACACATATCATAATTTATGTGGCAAGTACGTTACTATTCAAGTCGGGTCATACCCAATAACAAGCTAGACAAACACCACGATATTTATTTAAGATATGATCTAACAAGTAAATATCAACACTTAGAATATTTAGAAACTGGGTTTCTAGATATTTTCACTTGTGTAATATATAAAAATATGGATAATTTATATTTTGAGAGAAGACATTTCATATTGTTGTTTAAGTTGGTTAAATAACAAATATGAAAGACAGGTCACATAATTCATGTTTCCTTTCCATGTTATGTTACCTTTTTGATAAATATACATAACATAAGTAACAAATAATAATTTTGGGTTTGAATTTGGGAGGGAGACCAAATAGCCCCCCCTTCTCCCCCCCCCCCCTCTCTTATCTCTTTATTATGTTGTTATTATCAAGGACATGAATTAGACAAATTGGTCCAAGGGCGGTGCATATGAATCTCATCTTTCTACTCTCACACACACAAGAAAACTCTCTTTTTTCTCTTCTCCATTTTTGGCCAAGGTGTTTGTTGGTGGCTTGGGTATACAAACTTGAGACACTTTTTCTTGAAGGCTAGCTATTCAACAATCTTCATCCTCCTTGCATCTTGAAAGGTTGTATTACATTAGCCCCTTATGGTTGTTGATTTTGATAGTATGTATTCTTGTATATGGATCCGGGTTTTGGGTTTTACATATAAAATCGGTTTTATATCAATCAAAATAACAAGATTTAAAACTAATTAATCCGCTGAGTTTTTCATATAAATGTGTTTATATGACTTTGATAATCTTGTTAAAACCCAACAATGGCATCAAGAGCCGCTTATACGGATACATGCTTCAATAGATCTAAAAATGTTTCAGGTTTTATGGAGTGGTTCACCATATGGCCGAAATATTTTTGGTTTTTGGTTACCCCCTGGTTTTTCAAGATTATACTTTACATGCATGTGATAATCTAGAAGAATTAACTCATTTGTATGATTGGTTATTTTGTTTAGACAAAATCCGAAATTTTTGGTTAACTTAACCTTGGCCGAAAGTTTGAGGATAAAAGGGGAACTGTTTTAGGCATGTAATACTTGCATATTTGGATGTGTATTGGATATTCATTTACTTGGGTTTTTAATCTATTTATTTATTCATATTGGTTTGTAATAATAAGTAGATTAGTTGTATTTCTTTTACTAGAGAAAAATGTATTAGGATATATTTTGTAAAAGAAGATGCACACAAAGTTAGGGTTTTGGTTTTTGGTCTTATTGGACCTCATAGTCCAAGATGAGATTTTAGCCCAATGACCAAAGCCCAAACTTGGAGGCCCAATCGGTTTCATCTTATGTGCTTAAGATGAAAGGCTACATTAATCGATTCAAACGGCTAAATTGTCTCGTATCAAAAGAGTTATCCACCGATGTGATTCTTAATGGCCTAACAAAAAGATTTGAGACTTTTGTCATGAACTATAAACATGAATGGATGGGACAAGATCATTGGTGAGCTTCACTCAATGCTCAAACGGCTGAAGCATGAATGGGTAAGAAGGTTTTACCGGTTCTCACGATCAATGAAGGTGGCAATAAGAAGAGGCATCACCCGGAACCTAAGCCAAAGGTTACCAAAGAAAAGTGACACGTCAAGGATAAGTTCAAAGGGAAGTCAAAAGCGGAACCACCAAAACTAAAGGAAATGAAGCTAAAGGTTAGCTCGGAAGACCCGTGCTTTGGTTGTGGTGAAATAGGACATTGGATGAGAAATTGTTCAACCTATCTCAAGGAGTTGAAAGCAAAGAGGAATGCGTGGCAAACCTCATGTACAACTTTCATGATCCACCTTGATCTTAATATTATTTCTTCTAACACGTGGGCATTGGATACTGGATGTGGTACTCATATTTGCAATTTGTTGCAGGAGTTCAAAAGAAATAATCATTTCAAGAAAGGAGATACAAGTCTCTTCATGGGTAACGGAACAAAGGTTGATGTCGAAGCCCAAGGAGACTATGGTTTGAAGCTTCCAAATGGTTTAGAAGTTGTTTTGAATAACCTTTTGTTTGCTCCTCATTTAACAAGGAATGTTATCTCCGTTTCTTATTTAAGACAATGTGGTTATGATTTGAAATTTGTAGACAATGGTTTTTGTGTTTTATGAATAATGTCTTTTATTTTAAAGCAATGTCTTCTAATGACATTTATGAATTAGTTCATGATAACACATCATTTGATAACATTTTATACGAATCAAGCACCAAGAAACTCAAAATGGATTTGAGTAAGACTTATCTTTGGCATTGTCGCCTTGGTCACATAAACAAGGATCACATACATACACTTCAAAAGAATGGTCTTTCAAAATCAAATGATGGTCCATTTGATAAGTGTGAATCTTGTTTACAAGGAAATATGACCAAGGAACTCTTAGTGGAACTTATGAAAGGGAAAAATAATTATTAGGTATCATACATTCAGATGTATGTGGTCCTTTAAGGCAATGACAAGGAATGGTGAAATATACTTCATTACCTTTATCGATGACTGTAGTCGTTATGGGTATGTATACATGTTAAGATACAAAGATGAAGCCTTTGAAATGTTCAAAGTCTTCCAAAATGAAGTAGAAAATCAACTCAATAAGACCATCAAACTACTTTGTTCGGATAGAGGAGGTGAATACCTTAGTGATGCTTTTCAAGATCATCTTTGGAGTTGTGGAATCATCTCACAACTCACTCCACCTAGAACACCACAACATAATGGTGTGTCCGAAAGGAGGAATCGAACTCTGTTTGATATGATTTGATCTATGATGGCTAGAAGCACATTGCCTCTGTCATTTTGGGGTTTCGCATTGCTCTCGGCAACCCGTATTCTAAATATGGCCCCAACTAAGAAAGTGGACAAGACACCTTTTGAAATATGGCATGGAAGGGTTCCATCATTATCATATTTAAAGGTATGGGGTTGTGAGGCTTATGTTAGGCACAACACCCAAAACAAACTTGAAATCCGATCCACAAAGTGTATCATTGTAGGTTATTCCAAAGACTCTGTGGGATATTATTTCTACAACCCAACCAAGCCAAAGGTGTTTATTTCTCGAAAGGCCAAGTTCATAGAAACTAAGTTCCTTATGGAAGGAACTAGTAGAACGGTGGAACTCGAGGAGGATCGAGAACCACAAGCCGATATACGTTTGGTTGATATTTGCACTCAATAAGAGATTGTTGAAAGTGATGAAATGGTTGATCAAGACACACAAAACCTTCGAAAATCTGGTAGAATTAGTAATCCACCTGAAAGATATGGATTTTTCATCGATGGATGCTATGTGGTAGATACTGATGAACCCACCGCATACCATGATGCAATGTCACAATTGGATTATGACAAATGGCTTGAAGCTATGAAAGTTGAGATGTAATCCATGCATGAAAACCAAGTATGCGATTTGATTTTACCATCTCTTAACTTCAAACTGGTTGGAAGTAAGTGGATTTTCAAGAAGAAAACTGATATGCATGGAAACGTGGATACTTGTAAAGCAAGACTTGTAGCAAAAGGTTTTACTCAAACTCAATGAGTTGACTATGATGCGACATTTTCGCCCGTGGCAATGCTAAAGTTAATTAGGATATTATTTGCCATAGCCGCATATCATGACTATGAGATTTGGCAAATAGATGTCAAAACCACTTTTCTGAATGGACATCTTTAAGAAGGTGTCTTTCAGCTCGAAGGTTTTGCTGATTCACAACATCCTAATAAAGTATCCAAGTTAAAGAAATTAATCTATGGATTGAAACAAGCATCTAGGAGTTGGAATCACCGTTTTGATGAAGAGGTTAATAAATTTGGATTCGTGAAGAACGCTGATGAGGCTTGTGTGTATAAGAAATCTAGTTTGGGCATCATTACTTTCCTAGTATTGTATGTTGATGACATACTATTGTTTGGAAATGATATTCCAACCACGGAGGGTGTAAAAGCCTGGCTTGGGAGTTGTTTTTTCATCAAAGATCATGGTGAAGCCGCCTATATTTTGGGAATAAAGATCTATAGGGATAGATCAAGAGGGTTGATAGGTTTAAACCAATGTGCATACATTGATAAAATCTTGAAAAGGTTCAAGATGGAGAACTCTAAGAAAGGTTTGGTACCTATTCAAAGAGGAACGGTTTCGAGTGCGACTCAATGTCCAAGCTCAAAGGATGAGCTAGAGAAAATGAAAGGAATCCCATACGTATCGACTATAGGATCCATCATGTATGCAATGATATTACCCCAACCATATTCACTAACTTCGGTCAGTTTAAAGTAATTACAATACCACAATTGCCCAAATAAAATGTGTTTTGACACAAACGTGTGTTCCCCCAAAAAATTTATAAATACTTTAAAAACATACAAAAGGGTGGGGATTTCTGAGAAACTAACCATTTTCTCGGAACAAATAACACCTACGAGGTGATACAAAAGCAGTTTATGCAAGATCTTAATGGCAGTTATCCACTGATAACTAGTATTCCTATGTTTAATACAAAATATATTAACACATAAACACCTATACAAGTAGGAACATATCATAACTTAACTCATTTATCCTTATGTGTCTTATTTATCATAATGTAATGATTAAATTATGAACTTCTATTGTTTCAGAAAGTCGTAACCGAATCGAATGTTTCAAAATATAATATAATTACAAACAACTTAGTTTCAAACAATTGTTGTAAAACTAATACATGTCTGAAAACTAAACATGGACGTTATATAATAAAAATATATATATTTATTGTAAATTATAATAACCTTTTATTAACCAGTTATCTGAATAAAGTATTTTGTCCAATTATCGCATATATATTTTTATATCATAAATTTACACGAATTCGTCCAAGTCTCGATTGTACCGTTTTTATCACACGATATTATCTATCGATTTTCTAAATAATTATTAACAACATTTTCATTCTTTATTTTATTTCCGATAACAATATTTATACTAATCTCTCATTATTTAAAGATTTACCTCCTCGCGTACGGTTCAAATCTATAAATCTGCTCAAAACCCGCATGCAATGCGAATCCAGATATACCGACGATTCTTTTTTGCGTCTCGAACGTTTCTCCGGTCTTGGAACATCCTTACAACATCTCAAAACCTACATGCAAATCGTTTTAAGAAAGTATTTTCATTCTAAAATCTGAACAGTAACTTACGAAGCTTATAACTCACCATCCAGCCATCTGATCATCGATATCTTTAGTGGAATCAAATATCTATATGTTAGGAAATTTCAACGAAAATTTCAGGTCGATTCTATGGTCAGATCTTCGGTAATATTCAAATTCTTTAGGGCTGCGTTATCAAAATTCTCCTAGCGAACTAAACACGAAAATGGGTTTATAAACCGTATTTAAGCAACTCCAGTCCTCATCTCCACATTTCAAAATGATTATTTGTGGGTTATGAACCCTCTGTAAAAATATCAAGATGATCTGACCGTTAGATCTTCTATTGCAGACCGACCTTTGCGGACATGCAAGACTAATACAATCTGTCCAAATTTTAAACATGTTTTAACGAAATTAAGCTTAGATTTAGGACATACAAAGCTTACCATCGCGTCCGGGACGTCGAAAATTAGTTCTTTTTAAAAAACAGGCTTCGGCCACCTTGTCTCGCTCCAACGAACCCGCTACTTTTAGTGACGTTATATTTTTGAAATATATTACGTTAAAATATTTATTTAGATCTCGACTTGAAATTGTCTCGATAGCTTCTGATACCCGTTAATAAATTATTGACGATCGCTACCCGGTGTCGGTTCTGTGTTACTCCGAAGTTAATAAAACTAGTGTAGTTGTTTTTCCCAAAAACAATTCATCGAAACTTATGATGTCTATTTAATTTATTTTATCTTAATGATAAACCTCAAATACGGCGATAGTGTTAGCTTTAACAAGCTCATCGGTACATGTGCTTTAACGAACGTGTTTGAAAAAACATTGCATTTTCTCATTTTGTTATAACTCAGAATTGAATCACCTTTCTTCTTAACTTATCATCAATATTTCTCTATTTCGTCTGAATTCTCGTGCGTTTTAAAAATGTTTATTCCCGTCATTCTAAGTAAAATAATATTTTTAACCTAAGGGTCTTAATTCTCACTTAACCTAGTCTAAACATGTCATAAACTCGTTTAAGGAATATAATAATACCTTTTAGTTTCCGGGTGTCACTAAGTTGTGCATAAACACATACTCTACTTTATCATGTAAGCACACAACCAAACTTTGATAAGTCTACTAAAGTAAACTACTAGATCTTGCGTCTAGTTTAAACAATAGTTCTTTGAAGTTAATCTTGTCTTTAACATGAGGAGAAATTTATCTGGTCGATGTCTGCATCCATACTTGCCATCCTTCTACGTTAGTATTTTCGAAACGATATTAGCCGGTCTTTAGATGGACAACTAAAATCTTGCGCATTTGGCGTCTTGAGAGATTTATGCAAATGCAGTCTCTTTATATTGACTCTTTCTATGATGAGTCGGAAAGAATGTTGTCCTAAGAATATCTCTTAGAGTCTAAGGGATCTATTAGACTCTAAGCATAAGCATTCATACAATATAAAGAATCTTGTTCTAAGAATATCTCTTAGATTCTAAGGGATCACATACATACACTTCAAAACAATGGTCTTTTGGAATCAAATGATGATTCATTTGATAAGTGTTAATCTTGTTTACAAGGAAAGATAACCAAGGAACTCTTAGTGGAACTAATGAAAGGGCAAAAGACTTATTAGGTATCATATATTCGGATGTATGTGGTCCTTTTAAGGCAATGACAAGGAATGGTAAAAGATACTTCATTACCTTTATCGATGATTGTAGTCGTTATGGGTATGTGTACTTGTTAAGACAAAAAGATGAAGCTTTTGAAATATTCAAAGTCTTCCAAAATGAAGTAGAAAATCTACTCAATAAGACCATCAAACTACTTTGTTCAGATAGAGGATGTGAATACCTTAGTTATGCTTTTCAAGATCATCTTAGAAGTTGTGGAATCATCTCACAACTCACTCCACCCGGAAAACCACAACATAATGGTGTGTCCGAAAGGAGGAATCAAACTCTATTGGATATGATTTGATCTGAGATGGCTAGAAGCACATCGCCTCTATCATTTTGGGGTTTCGTATTGCTCACGACAGCCCGTATTCTAAATATGGCACCAACAAAGAAAATGGACAAGACACCTTTTGAAATATGGGATGAAAGGGTTCCATCATTATCATATTTAAAGGTATGGGGTTGTGAGGCTTATGTTAGGCACAACACCTAAAACAAACTTGAAAGTCGATCCACTAAGTGCATCTTTGTAGGTTATCCCAAAGACTCTGTGGGATATTATTTCTACAACCCAACCGAGCCGAAGGTATTTATTTCTCGAAAGGCCGAGTTCTTGGAAACTAAGTTCCTTATGGAAGGAACTAGTAGAACGGGGGAACTCAAGGAGGATCGAGGACCACAAGCCGATACACGTTTGGTTGACACTTGCACTCAACAAGAGATTGTTGAGAATGATCAAATGGTTGATCAAGACACACAAAACCTTTGAAAATATGATAGAATTAGTAATCCACCTCAAAGATATGGATTTTTCATGGATGGATGCTATGTGGTAGATTTAGATGAACCCACCACATACCATGATGCAATGTAACAATCAGATTGTGACAAATGGCTTGTAGCTATGAAAGTTGAGATGTAATCCATGCATGACAACCATCCAAGTATGGGATTCGGTTGTACCACCTTTTAACTTCAAACCAGTTGTAAGTAAGTGCATTTTCAAGAAGAAAACTGATATGCATGGAAACGTGGATATTTGTAAAGCAAGACTTGTAGCAAAAGGTTTTACTCAAATTCAAGGAGTTGATTATGATGAGACATTTTCGCCCATGGCAATACTAAAGTCAATTAGGATATTAATTGCCATAGCCGCATCATATGACTATGAGATTTGGCAAATGGACGTCAAAACTGCTTTTCTGAAAGGTCATCTTGAAGAAGGTGTCTATATGGTTCAGCTCGAAGGGTTTGCTGATCCACAACATCCTAATAAAGTATGCAAGTTAAAGAAATCAATTTATGGATTGAAACAAGCATCTAGGAGTTGGAATCATCGTTTTGATGAAGAGGTTAATAAATTTGGACTCATCAAGAACGCTGATGAGGCTTGTGTGTAGAAGAAAGCTAGTTTGGGCATCATTACTTTCCTAGTATTGTATGTTGATGACATACTATTGTTTGGAAATGATATTCCTACCATGGAGAGTGTAAAAGCCTGGCTTGGGAGTTGTTTTTCCATCAAAAATCTTGGTGAAGCCGTCTATATTTTTGGGAATAAATATCTATAGGGATAAATCAAGGTGGTTGATAGGTTTAAACCAAAGTGCATACATTGATAAAATCTTGAAAAGGTTCAAGATGGAGAACTCTAAGAAAGGTTTGGTACCTATTCAAAGAGGAACGGTTTTGAGTGCGAATCAATGTCCAAGCTCAAAGGATGAGCAAGATAAAATGAAAGGAATCCCATACGCTTCGGCTATAGGATCCATCATGTATGCAATGATATGCAGTAGACCGGATGTGTCACGCGCTTTAAGCATGACAAATTTATACCAACAAAATCCGGGTAGTAGCCATTGAATGGCGGTTAAGAGCATATTTAAATACCTTAGAAGGACTAAGGATATGTTTCTAATATATGGCTCTGGTAAGGAGGAACTCGTTGTAAAGGGTTACGCGGATGCGTGTTTTCAAACTGATCGAGATGATTCTCGATCACAATTGGGATGTATTTTCGTTATGAATGGTGGGGCACTATTTTGAAAGAGCGCAAAATAAGATTTGGTATCATTGTCCACCACTGAATCGGAATACATCGCCGCCTCTTTGGCCGCTCAAGAAGTTGCGTGGAGAAGGAAGTTCATTGCTGACCTAGGGGTGGTCTGTACCATTCAGGACCCTCTAGAGATCTTTTGTGACAATGAGGGTGTGATTGCTCACATCAAGGATCCCCGTGCACATCAAAAAACAAGGCACATTGAGTAGAGATTCAACTACTTATGGGATGAACTTGAAAAAGGAAAGATATGTATTCGCAAAGTTCACACCGATCAAAACATTGCGGATCCACTCATGAAGCTCCTTGAAAGGCCAAAGCATTAAGGTCACACTTGTGCCTTAGGACTTCGATATTCTAGTGATTGGATTTGATCTATTTTGTATTTGGATATCATAACAATTGTTATTTTGACTCATTCATATGAATATGGTTTATGATTATGACTTTTGAGTTATGTTCCATTTTGCATGTTTAAATCCATGAATAATATGTCTGTAGTCGCTCATATTTGTGGGAACAAATATGAAGGTAAGACTATTATGAACTGGATTTGGTGGATATTCATAAGATATGAATATAGAGCAAGGGTTCATAGATATTTATGGGATATAAATATTGGACTGATCCGCACTCAAATATTACTACATGGAAACTTTGTGATTGATCATAAGTAAATTTAAGTAAAGGCGAATATCATAGTATCTGTTGGAATCGATCTGCCCAATACACATATTAGAGTTGATGTGGCTAGTACGTTATTATCCAATTCGGGTCATACCTAATAACAAGCTAGACAAACACCCACGATATTTATTTTAAGATATGATATAACAAATAAACATCAACACTCACGATATATAGAAAATGGATTTCTAAATATTTGCACTTGTGTAATAAATAAATTATATGGATAATTTATATTTTGAGGGAAGATATTTTATAATATTATTTAAATTGGTTAAATAACATGAGGCATGTTACTTACATCATGTTACGTTACATTTTTGTAACATGTAACAAATATAACACAAACATAGAACAAGTGAATTTAAATTTTATGAGGAAAAGTTTTTCTCTCTCATCCTTTAATATCTCACATGTCCCTATAACATGCAAGTATTTTCATTTGCCAAAGAGAGTGCATTGGTTAAATCTATTATTTCTCTCTCACACACAAGTAAACTCTCTCCTTTCCTCTTGATAATTTCGGCCAAGATAGGAAGGAACAAGGAGGAGCTTCAAGTGAGTAAATCCTAGCAAATCAAGGGTGTCTTGTTGGTGGCTTGTGGGTGTACAAGCTTGAGGATATTCTAACTTGAAGACTAGTCACTCAATCTTCATCTCCTTCATATTTCTTAGCATCTTGAAGATAGTATGCTAAAACACCCTATGGTTATTTTGATAGCATGTATTTTCGTATATTTGATCCGGGCATTGGGTTTTATATTAATCAGGTTAACACGAATTAAAACTTTTAATCCGCTATTTTTTTTCATATAAATGGGTTAATATGACTTTGTTAATCTTGTTAAAACCCAACAATGGCATCAAGAGCCGCTTATACGGATACATGCTTCATTAGATCTAAAAATTTTTGGGTTTTATGGTGTGGATCACCATATGGCCGAAAGTTTTTTGGCTTTTGGTTACCCCTTGGTTCTTCAATATTATACTTTACATGCATGTGGTAATCTTGAAGAATTAAAGTCATTTCAAAGACAAATTATTTGTTTGGACAAAACCCGAAACTTTCGGTTTGGTTAACCTTGGCCGAAAGTTTTATGGGTAAAAGGGGAACCATTTTGGTCTTCTTAGACCTTGCATATTTGGATGTGCATTTGGATGTTCATAACCTATCCATGACCTTTTGGATGTGTGTTTGTGTTGTGATTTATTCGGTTTATTCAATATGGTTGTAATGTTAATTTATTTGGGTTTGTAATTTATTTATTCATTTCATATTGGTTTGTAATAATAAGTAGATTAGTTTTATTTCTTTTACTAGAGAAAAATGTATTATGATATATTTTTTGTAAAAGAAGATGCAACATGGTTTCGATTTTGGTTTTAGGCCTTAATGGACCTCATAGTCCAAGATGGGATTTTAGCCCAATGACCAAAGCCCAAACTTGGAGGCCCATGGAAGCTATAAGCTGAAGTTGGAGCCCAAACGGAAGCCCAAATAAAGTGGAATAGTGACAACACAAGGTGGACACTTAAGCATATGGATGCGGCATCAAGCGGGAGTTCACCGACACATGCCTTGTGTCGTTCTCGTCTCTTAGGAGAGAGCTTTTGGCACACTTGTTTTAGTCAACAAGTGTAATCATTTTACGTGGCTATGGTTATGGACTTGTGGTTGTTTATTTATGCTTGTTTGGTTGATATATATTTTTTTGTTTTGCATATAGATTGTTAAAACTTAAAATCAACAACTTGCGTAAAATCGGTTCCTTAGAAATCATTAGGTAATAAAATTTGTTTTTTTAAGGTTAATGATTTCACAATAAAATGGGTTTTATTAAAAGGAACTTTGAAAAATGGTTTTCAAACAAAGTACCATACATTTGAATGCATGAAAATGCAAGGTACATAAATATTTTTCCAATCTAGAATTTAGAAAAGTTAAATCCTTTTTTAAAACAAGTTTAACACCATCCTTTTATAAAACACTCGAATCACTTGGGAACTTGATGTGGGATAAAGTTCACCTAACCACATTGGAGGAAACTTGTGAGTTTAAGAGAATATCGAAATACCTTAGAAGGACTAAGGATATGTTTCTAATATATGGCTCTGGTGAGGAGGAACTCGTTGTAAAGGGTTACACGACTGCGAGTTTTCAAACTGATCGAGATGATCCTCGATCACAATCGGGATATGTTTTCGTTATGAATGGTGGAGCCGTCTCTTGGAAGAGCGCAAAACAAGATGTGGTAGCATTGTCTACCACTGAATCGGAGTACTTCTCCGCGTCATTGGCAGCTCAAGAAGCTGCGTGGACGAGGAAATTCATTGCCGATCTAGGGGTAGTCCATACCATTCGGGACCCCCTAGAGATCTTTTGTGACAACGAGGGTGAGATTCCTCATATCAAGGAACCCCATGCACATCATAAGACGATGCACATTGAGTGGAGATTCAACTACATAAGTGATGTAGTTGAAAAAGGAACGATGTGTATTCGCAAAGTTCACACTGATCAAAACATTGCGGATCCACTCACGAAGCTCCTTGAAAGGCAGAAGCATGAGGGTCATACTTGTGATTGGATTTGATCTATTTTGTATTTAGATATCAGAACAATTGTTATTTTGACTCATTCATATGATTATGGTTTATGATTATGACTTTTGAGTTATGTTCCATTTTAGCATGTTTAAATTCGTGAATAAGTTAATTATTCTTAATGTCCGTTGTCGCTCATATTTGTGGGAACAAATATGAGGATAAGTCTATTATGAACTTGGATTGGTGGATATTCAAAAGGTCTGAATATAGAGCAAGGGTTTGCTGCCAAGGCTCATAGATATTTATGGGATATAAATATTGGACTGACCCGCCCTCAAATTTTACTGCATGGAATCCTTGTGATTGGTGGTCATAAGTAAATTTTAGTAAAGACGTATGTAGTCAATAGGGGATTTCTCCCTCTTATTCGTTAAGAGTAAGATGTCTAAGGCCTGATAAGTTAAATCAACAGAGAATGATCACTCTATGTCTCTGGATTTGACATGAAATCTATGGTAAAAGGATAAATGATATATTCACCTAAATCATTTTCTAGTGTGGGACTTGAAAGGGATGATACTATTGATTGGCACTTCGTCATACGTATTAGGGGTAGTAAACCATTGTTAGGCGGTATTTGCTATTTGCATCAATATTTTATGTATCTGGTTCAAGTGGGAGATTGTTGGAATCGATCTACCCAAGACACATATTAGAGTTGATGTAGCTAGTATGTTATGATCCAAGTCGGTTCATACCCAATAACCAGCTAGACAAACACCCACGATATTTATTTTAAGATATGATATAACAAATAAACATCAACACTCACGATATTTAGAAAATGGGTTTCTAAATATTTGCACTTGTGTAATAAATAAACTATATGGATAATTTATATTATGAAAGAAGATATTTTATAATGTTATTTAAATTGGTAAAATAACATGAGGCATGTTACTTACATTAGTTTATGTTAAATTTTTGAAACATGTAACAAATATAACATAAACATAGAACAAGTGAGTTTAAGTTTTAGGAGGGAAAGTTTGTCTCTCTCATCCTTTATTATCTCACATGTCCCTATAACATGCAATATTCTCATCTGCCAAAGAGAGTGCATTGGTTACATCTATTATTTCTCTCTCACACACAAGTAAACTCTCTCATTTCCTCTTGATTATTTTGGCCAAGATAGGAAGGAACAAGGAGGAGCTTCAAGTGAGTAAATCATAGCAAATCAAGGGTGTCTTGTTGGTGTCTTGTGGGTATACAAGCTTGAGTATCTTCTACCTTGAAGACTAGCCACTCAATCTTCATCTCCTTCATATTTCTAGCATCTTGAAGGTAGTATGCTAAAACGTCTTATGGTTGTTTTGATAACATGTATTTTCATATATGGATCCGGGCATTGGGTTTTATATAAAATCGGGTTTTATATTAGTTAAGTTAACAAGATTTAAAACTTTTAATCCGCTGTGTTTTTCAAATAAACGGGTTTATATGACTTTGTTAATCTTGTTTAAACCCAACAGTATCCTTCGACCTGAGATACATATTGGGCGTTGATATTCATCGAATATCGCAATTTGACTTAGTTCTTAATTGCTATGAAACATGACGGTACATAAGGCGAAGATCAAGTGTAATACATGGTAATTGTGAGAGACGTATGTAGTCAAAAGAGGATTTGTCCCTCTTATTCGTTGAGAGTAAGATGTCTAAGTCATGCTAAGTTAAATCAATAGAGAATGGTCACTATATGTCTCTGGATTTGACATGACATATGGGGCAAAAGGATAAATGAAAGATTCACCTACATCTTTTCAAGTGAGGGTCTTGAAGGGCATGATGTTATTGAAAGGCACTTCATCATACGTATTAGGGGTAATAAACCGTTGTTAGGCGGGATTTGCTACTTGCATCAATTCTCTACGTATCTTGTGCAAGTGGGAGATTGTCGGACTCGATCTGCCACAGAAACATATTTTAATTGATGTTGCTAGTACGTTATGATCCAAGTCGGGTCATACCCAATAACAAGCTAGACAAACACCACGATATTTATTTAAGATATGGTCTAACAAATTAATATCAACACTTAGAATATTTAGAAATTGGGTTTCTAGATATTTGCACTTATGTTATATATGAACTATATGGATAATTTATATTTTGAGAGAAGACATTTCATATTGTTGTTTAAGTTGGTTAAATAACAAATATGAAAGACATAACACATAATCCATGCTTCATTGTCATGTTATGTTACCTTTTTGATAAATAAACATAACATAAGTAACAGATAATAATTTTGGGTTTGAATTTCGGAGGTAGACAAAAGAGGGCCGCCCCCACTTTCCACCTCTCTCTCATCTCTTTTTTATTATTGTTATTATCAAGGACATGCGTTAGAAAAATTGGTCAAAGGGTGGTGCATTTGAATCTCATCTTTCTCTCTCTCACACACAAGAAAACTCTCCCTTTTCCCTTTTCCATTTTTGGCCAAGGTAGAAGAAAACAAGAAGGAGTTCTAAGTTCAAATCCTAGCAATACAAGGTGTTTGTTGGTGGCTTGGGGTATACAAGCTTGAGGCACTTCTTTCTTGAAGGCTAGCTATTCAACCATCATCTTCTTTATCCTCCTTGCATCTTGAAGGTTGTATTACATAACCACCCTATGGTTGTTGATTTTGATTGTATGTATTCTTGTATATGGATCCTGGTTTTGGGTTTTACATATAAAATCGATTTCATATCAATCTAAATAACAAGATTTAAAACTAATTAATCCGTTGCGTTAAACACAACATCTTAGTTCTTTTAAAAGCTTCCTAGACTTTTGATGCTTTTTTTCCTTAACCCCTTTAAGCTACTTTATCTTAAGAGAAAAGAATGAGGATGAAGATTAAGTTCCATGGTGAAGTGAGGGTGGTGGTGGGGGGGCGACAGCTTGCTGATGGGTGGTGGTAGTATGTGTTTTTGATCTTTGGTTTATTGTTTTAATGATGAGTTGTGTGTTCTTGAGTTTACTTAGAAAAAATAAATGATGGAAGATGAAGAGGACGTTGATGTTGATATATATATATATATATATATATATATATATATAGAGAGAGAGAGAGAGAGAGAGAGAACAAGTGGAGGGAAATATGAATTGTTATAATAGAATAGCTATGTGTAAGATGGAGGGATTAGTAGACTTGGGTGGCTTTGTTGTACAATATCCAACACACCATATTATGCAATCATGGATTGCATGTAAAAATATTACAAAGAGAATAGAAGATACAGATAGGGATTTTGGGAAGAGATTTTGGTAAGATATTGGGTATTTAAAGTAAGATCTTTAATTGTTAATTAAACATTTAATTATTTTTAGCTATCTAAACGAAGTCCGTTGCTAAAATTTGTTGTCAGACATTTTCCGATTTTAGATTACTGACGCAACGAGCCAAAGGACATAATTTTTGGTGATACTGAGTTTCTGGCTAACACGGTTTCCACTACTAGCTCTTAACAACCTACATTTTGATATTCGCATAACGGAAAAATTCTAAAATTGATTTATCACTCATGTCTACTATTTTTGCTAGTAATATAATTTTTCGGGCTGTTCCTGAGTATTTTGGACATTTTAACTTTTCGGGGGTATCGCCAGTATTCGTTACGCGCAATGTCCGCTAAGCGAAAAATTTAATTTTTTTTTTAATATAAAAAATTATAACACACATATTTTTTAAATTCGTTGGAATAAAGTATAATTATTTTATTTATTACAATATTTTATTCCGATAAGCCTGTTATATTAGTCGCGGATAATGGCTAAATTTTTTGGGGTTTCGCTTTCTCCCTTCCTTTTACAAATTTCGTACCGGATTTAGGATGTAATACTGGAGTCAGACTCTGCCGAAAAAAGGTGAGGGTATCTTTGCTTTATTTGGTCCTGACGTTCCCATATGAATTCGGGACCAAGCTTTGAATTCCATCTAACTTTGACTAACTTTATCTGGTTCCGCCTTAGTTTAAGAAATTTCCAATTTCTTACTTCTACGGGCTCTTCAATAAATACAAGCTTTTGACGCGAATATCTTCAACTGGGACAATTGTAACGATTCCGGCAAAACCAGGTATACCCTAACCGGTATATACTATTTATGTGTTATTTAATAATGATTATGTGAATTATGATGTGTTTATACAAGTATGTATGATTCATAGTACGAATTATACTCCGAATATACAGTTAATCGTATTAGAAATACGATTAACCGATTAACGGTTATTGAAGCTCCGAACGATCGGGGATTTCATTATAGACGAATATATAATATTTAGTGATGTTTGCGAAGTATTAAAGCTTCGGGATAAGTGAATTAATGCACAGAAAAAGGATTTCGATTTAATGATACGTCGGTACGTTAAACGAAACCTTTAATACCAAACCAAGCAGAGACGATCGATCAGTCGAAAAGATGCACAATTATTAATACTATGAGTTTAAAGTTAATAAATGTCATTGGTTTAAATTTATAAAAGGTTATACTAAATATCATTTATTAGCCGAAAAACGACCGTTTTAGCCTGTTTTAAGCCGAATTAAGTTTACCGAAAAACGAACTGAACAGATTATCCAAAACATTATCCAGATTACGAGAATCTGAATATGTGGCTTAAAATGAGATGAGGGTCCCACCCACCTCCAATATGGTCCGATCGGACCACTATGCTTTATTTCATTTCATTTTTCTTTTTTTCACAACACCCTCCAACAATCCCTTTACTCTCTCAAGATCTAGAACCAAAAACCGAGCTTTTCAACAAGAGAAACGAGGTAAAGTGTTGGGTTTTATACAAGTTTATCAAGTCAAGTTAACCACATTAACTAGAAACGCAACGGAAGCTTATATTTTAAGACTTGTTATTGAACATACCTTATGTAAAACTAAAACCCACAGCCAAGGATCAATATTACAGAACAAAATGCTCACATAAGATAATGTAACTCTTTTTACCTTTAGAAGAAGATGTAGGTGGATGAAGATGATGTCTTCAAATGGCAAGGTTGCAAGGTAGAAACCCTCAAGCTAGTATACCCAAGCTTTGTAGCAACAACACATTAATTGCTAGGATTAGAACACTTGAACAAGCTCAACAAAACCCCTAAAATCTGCCCACTTTGGCCCGTGGGTTTTAGAGAGAAAGAGAGAGAGATTGTAACTTGATTCAACACTTGAAAATTCACAATGAAAGATTACTTTTGCATGTCTTGGATGGAGGTAATAATAAAGAGATCACATGGACAAAAGGACGGAAGGCATATTGATGGACCAAAAACCCACCCATGGGGTGGCCGTTTTTTTGTTATTCCCTTTTTATTTTTTTTTTTTATTTTATTATTTTGTTTTAACATTTAAAAACTCATCTCCATTCATTTTATAAAACTACTTATATAACAATGTACATACATATATATATAATTATTAACCAATTAAATAATTATTATATAAACAAATTATCCAAATAATTTATTTAAATCCTAAGTGTGTTTGTTTAGACAAAACCAATTTTCTAAAGCGTAGTGTTCGGTATTTGTTTAAATGATCAAATCACTAAAAGAATACATTTGGTGTTGTCTAGCTTGTT